>NW_009953496.1:4160994-4171677 GCF_000747805.2 Chaetura pelagica | reverse complement strand
GGGGGGAGAGGGAATCAGAAGGGGTGGGCCAGAAGGAGAGATCTTTGTCAGATGAGAGCTGGCACTCCAAGTCTCCCCGCTGCCGTAGGAGCCCCCAGCGCCTGCTTTCCCGCCGCTTCCCGGGCCCGGGGATGGATGGATGGATGGATGGATAGCGCGGGGGCTGCTGCCCCCTGGTGGCGGCGCCCGGCACATCCGCGGCCCCTCGGGCCGGGCGCGTGGCCCCCCGCCCTCCCTGCATTCCCTGCTTTATCCCCTTGGTTTGGTTGGTTGGTTGGGTTTTGCTTTAGTAGCCGGTATGTCATGGGAACGGTTGTTCGAGCTCACAGATACGCTGCGTGTCGGGCAGAGCGCAGCCCTGGTGACTTGGATCCAGGACCAGTCAGTTTGATACTTTATTTGCTTTTATTTTTGGTTATAGCTAGAACACGACTTTCTGCTCTTTTCTATATTTTTTATAAAAATATTCTCATGCAAGATCTCAACAAGAAATAACCAGTTCTGCCCCTACTGTTAGGAAAATACTGCTTTTTAAAAACATTGTTAGAACCCTAAGAATGAGCCTATAGGGGCACCTGCCTGCAGTCTGTCATGGCTTTACTACACAGCCTTCCCATTTAATCCTTGGGAAAACCCAGACTAATGACAATGCATTGTTGGCATATACAGAAAGTACCTTGTGAGGGAGAAATATGCTTGATCTCTCATCAAAAAAACTTAATTTGATCAGATGTTTCATGTCCCTTTTAGGCAGAGAAGAACTCCTGTAATTTTGTTCCGGTCTTTGAAATTATACAACCTTGACCCCATCTTTGGCAAAAATAGTTCAAGTCTAGTTTATAGTACCTTCTGAATTCTGCAGGCAAATAATAATTCTCCAAAGTGCTCCTGTCCTGTATGTTAATGAGGCTAAATGAGGATCTTTTTTATTACCCATGGCCTTTCTGAAACATCTTCTAACTAGCTCTTCTCCTTTTCCACACTCCAATGGACTGTGGAAAATGAAGGCTTGAAATCATGAACTGGAATCAGTGCAGTGGGGAAGACTGTTAAAATTCCTCACTACAAAATCATAGACCCTTATCGGTACCCTTAAATATGGGTACACTCTGCCCTTGCAAATATTACCTTGCTGTGCAAGATGAGTTGCTTGCCAATAGATCATGCAGAAGGCTACCTCAGGATACAAATGAGTAATAATTGAAATGTAATTGTTCCCTTTCAAGTGGAATAAATCAGTTCAACTCTCTGCCATAACAATGCAAATTTCCTGAAAGGTGTCAGCAGTTTCCATGTGTGTATTCACATCATTTGAATCTGTGGTTAACATCTGCTAGTCCTACTTCTAGTGGGTGAGATTTTATTTTATCTAACATTGGTGTAAATCCGACTGATGTAGCTACTCCAGCAGGTAGTTACTCTGGCTTATGCTCTTCTGATCCAGAAAAGAATTCAGATTTGTGTTTCAGGATGTTTTAAGGCTCTGACTGTGATAGTACTTACCCTGGTTCTGTACTGATGCAGTATGGGAATAAAAACGTGATTCTTCTCTGATTCACTGCAGTTCCAAACTGTTCTGCAGAAAGTCATGCAGATATAATGAATGTTGGAGTAAAATGGCATAGATAGGTTGTTATTCTCTAGGTTGCTCTGAAACTCGTAAGTTCTTCCTTATAAATCAGCAACTATGAATACCCTGTCTTACTTAGACTAATATGTCTCTCTCTATCTTTCTCTCACAATTTCCTTAAATTATTCTCCAAAATATTAAAAGCTAAGTCTTTGTTCAGCCTAGTTTGGATTTCTTCATGAATACAATGCTGTGGGACTCTCTTACAGAATCTTCATTTGTAGCTTGCAAGGATACATTTGGGTTGTTGGTTTTTGTTTGTTAGTTGTTGTTTTTTTTTGTCTGGAAACAGTGTGTTTGGACTACAAAATCATTCATCACACTTTCATTCTGTGTGTACAGCTTTTTTTAAAAAATATTTTTTTGGTGGAAAGGTGCATGCAACAATTAAGCATTTTACAGATAAATACACCCATGCAGTATATGCCAAAACACAGTTATATATCTAGAGCTTTGGCTCTAGAGGCCACAAAGAGTGCCACTCCAAGCTGTCTTTAAAAATTGCAGTAAAAGGTTTATGATCTGTATCTACTAGGATGGGTGACTCATAAAAATGTACTCCAAAGGTGTAGTGCCATGTCCAGCACTGATTGCTCCGACAAATGAGTACTCCTCTTCGCTAGAGTAATTTGTAATCATATAACAGCTTGACTTCCTGTCTGGAAAAGCATCGTTTTGTCAGACTGGCTTATGTCACTACATCTCTCACAGCATTTTCAGAGACTATGGCAGCTGTTGGTTTCATACTTACTCCCACATTTTTCTATACTTTAAACAAATGTTTTTACTTCTTTTTACTCTGAATGTTCTAGATGCTGTTGAGATTTTCTTCCCTTAAAAAAAACCCCAACAAAACATCCAAAATGTGTATTATGAACACATGTATTATTTATTTTTGTTATTGTAAACAGATTTAACAGCCTTCCTGTTTTTTTTTCTTATTTGCTTTAAGTGCTTCACTTTCTGCTATTTTGTCTCAGAGGTTACACTAGTTTTGCTGGGTCCCTCCAAAGCTGTTGGCTTTCTTTTAATTGTAAGAATTCCTGTGTGATTTTCTTGGCTTACTGAGAAGTTGTGACCAAATACTTCTGTCTGAAGTATGTGTGGTCTATGGAGTGCCTTCAGTATGGGGTTGTATCTTGCAGAGAAACAGAAATTTCAGGAGCTGGTGCGTCACAGACTTGGCTTTTCTAAGGGAAAAGATTAAATAGATTGGAAACTCTTCAGCTTGAAGAAGAGGTGACTCAGGAAAAAGAGTAAAAAACTGGATGTAAGGGAGAAAATGCAGAGAGCGATTATGGCAGCGGCATGAAATTATGAGGTAGGGCAGTAAGAAAAACCCTAGCAATCACCCAAAGGAAATTTTATACAGTACAGAACTCTGGAACTCATTGCCACAGCATGTTGATATCAAAAACGTAAATGAATTTTAAAAGCAATTAAATACAACAATGAAAGAAATATTCACAGGGAAAAAAATATTAATAGCTTGATTTTTTTAAGTCAGCAGAGAATGCACCCGAATCTGTGAGAAAGGATTCTAGCATACACTTAAATTGCAGGGGAAAATGCATTTTTGAACAGGTTTTGTGTGACTGAGGCTGGAGACAGGAAAAAGTGGTGCGATTTGTGCAGTAGAATTTGTAAGAATAAGAACTGCTGTCAAACTGTACTGCTTGTGGAGCAAGCAAGTGGAGGGAAGCTTTGCTGGTGGCATCGAGCTCGCACACACACGCAGCCTTGCAGTGCTTTAAGCTCTCCAGGCAATCAAGGGAAATTAATTCAGACCATTTACTCTGAAATTCAGTTTGCTACCTCGGTGTTCGCAGTTTGAGCATCTTAGATAAACACTTACAACTTCTGCAGAATGCTGAAACTGCTTGTTCTTACTCAAGTGACGCATCTCCAGCCCTTTAGCTCTCACCTTAGCGCTCACACTTTTTCGGATCCTGCTTGATTTAACACCTCTTTCCTGAGAGGGACTGTGCAGTCTCACGCTACCTTACCTTTATGGCTCGGTGCTTTGTTTTCTGGGCTATTTCTGGACAATAAGTGAACCTAGAGATGTAAGGGCAATGCTTAGCCATTGGGGCAAAATTTTTAGTTCACAAGCCTGTAGCTATTGGTTGTATTTTCCAAATGCTGGGATTCAGAGTTTCCTCGTGAGTAGGCTGTTGTAACAAATGACTCTGATTTGGATAATGAGTTTTTAACTGAAATAGTGTTTCCTCTGGCAATAGCAGTAAAGAAAACCCTGGCTGATATCCTGACTTCTTTAAATTAGTGGAGCAATTGCCACATAGATGGAAACCCTGTGCTGTTAAGCCTGCCTAGTGTTTGAAAGACAGCTGTAAGACTTCACTCTTGTATAGTTTAAAAAAGTATCTTATCTCTTTTAGTCTCTAGTATAGTTTTTACCTATAGTACTATTAAGAATGTTGAAGTAATATCAGATTTAAGCATACAGTGAAGTGACAATCCAGTTTATGTAATCCTGTTTGGTTTTACATGTTTGAGTTCTGGATATTTTAATTTGTTTGCAGGGTGCCCCAGGTAACCATTGTATCACAGTGTGTGATTTTGCTTGTGACTGATAAGTTTAGCACAAACTTCAGTTACATTCTTCTTAATCAAGCGGTCTTTCTGTTTTGATATCAAGGCTTGTTTTAAGTTAGGTAAGGCAATAGACAACGCAAACCAAATAATCTAAACATATTCATTGTATTCTTTGCTAGTATTAATATGTTAAGTGAGAAGCTGAATAAAAAATAAGATAATTAATTATTTAGGAAAAAAACCCATGTTTTCAAATGTCTACTAATTAAATTAAGGTCCTCTAGTTACGTGAAAGGTGACTTAAGTGAAAGCTTTCTGTGTGCTAAGTAAGCCAAACAACTTGAACACAGGAAGAATCTGGCTATGAATAACAATGTTTACCCTGCCCTTTGCAGGACCTTTCATTTGTGATAAACAGGTATAATTGATACTGAGGATAGGATAAGTTTAGTGACAGCTCTGAAAAATCATTATTTAAGTGAGCAGAAAGCAGACATTTCTCAGCAACTACCTGCAAAGTGTGTGTTCCTATTGTCGGGCCAGGCTAGCAACAAACAGGTGGTGTACACAGGCATGTTTAGGTGTAGATGATCGAGAAAAGAAATGGAGATCAAAGAAAGGCCAGACTCTGTTGGTGGGGACAAAGGTCCAGTAAGCTCAGTGAAGTTATTCCACAATACACCAGCTGAGTATTGTCCTAGTTTGAACAGTATCTTTTCCTTTGGACTATTTTAATTCTCTGTTGCCAAGAACTTATGCCATTTCTGTCCTATTTGCAAAATGTTTCTCATCTGTATTTCTTTTTTTTTTCTTTTCTTTTCTTTTTTTTTTTTACAAATCCCCCTGAGGTTTTTGTGAATTACATCACTGCTTTAAGCATTGCTTGACCTCAGAGGCTCTTTTGCAGTCAAGGAGAGCTGCAGACAGCATTGTACAGCCTGTGCTGTACAAACTTACATTGAATACTGTAATTCAGTCAACCTCTGCAGATTGAGCTTGCGGTGTTTATTTTAGGGAATGTGGAAAACTGCTACTAACTGAAAAATTAAGGTCTTCCACTTATGTCATATCGTGACCCAGTCACTGAGGAAAATTATCTAGATGTTTTACAGATTCCATCATAAAATTTTCTGTTTTGATTACAAGTTACTTTCTTGTTGCTAGCTGATACCATTTTTCAAAAGGGGCAGATTTTCATAAAATGCAGGTTCATGTTGTGCTTTTGCAAATTGTGGGTTTATTCTGAAAAGATCAGACATTATTACTACTGTGTAGCTGCTGTCAGTTTTACCAGCATTACCTTCTCCACCTGAACTGGATGGGTTTTTCATTGCTGAGGAAAATCTACATTTTATTTTAAATGGAAAATCTATACTGATTTTTTTTTTAAATATATGGTCTGGTATAATGATTGCAATTGAACTGTACCTACACGGGACCTACTGTTATAGCTTCAATGAAGACATACTTTCTGACATTTTTAATTGACTCTTATTTACACAGCTATATTTGACTGAAAGGATTTATGACATAAATATCTCAGAATATAAACGCCCAGAATTATTGAAATACATGTGTCAAGCCAGAATTTCAAGGGATGCAAGTATTGCAGCCATGTAACTTACTTTCTGTAATATAATAACACTATAATTAATTACTCCATAATTGCCTGTTCCTATCATCTAACTGTGCTCACTATGCTAATACCACTGCATAAATGTAATTGAAATGTCAAACTTTATATGAATTTGTGATATAGGATGTAACAGAACTCATTAAATGAATGATCCATCCAATTAAAATAGTTAATCAGAAAGAAATATGTATCAATTAAAAGGGGTACATAAATCTCCCTCAGTGTGTATGCGTGACCACAAACAAGAAAAGAAAGACTGGACATGTTTTAAAGGTAATCTCTTCACCTAGAGTCGCATCTGTTCATGTTATTTTGTGATGTACATGCCTCAAAGACAAGCATTGTGTTAAACATGATTGATGATTTACTCTGACAAACAGAAGATTTGTGGTTAAAATTCACAGAAGTCACCCAAAGAGTGTTGTTCTTACATGTCACATCTCTGAAAGCATCCAGTTTGGAGAAACACTTTACATGTAAAATCAATGTGCTCTTCTATGTAATTTCAGAATTTCTGTGTTGAGACCACCAAGAAATTGTGCTCAATTCAACCTGCCAATGTTTCAGAATTACAAGTTAGTTGTCAAAATGATGTGGTGCATCGTGAGAATAAGAAGGACATGACTGGGAAAGCTACATTAGTGGAAACCAATGTGATTGAAGGTCAGTTAAGCTTTATGGTTTGAGTTATTAATATAACAAAGCTTAAGCCCAGCCCTGATAAATAATTTACATACAGGATTATCTTGCATGATTTCATTTGGAATCTCTGGCTTAGTCAAAAGAGATGAAAAGTGAACATTTCTGTTCTTATCCACAAATGCTGTAAGGCAAATTCATCCAAGCTCTCAACAACAGCCTGATATTAAACTCTCTTTGACACTGCAGCATGAATATTCAGTAGTTTTTAGGAACAGATATGTGGAAAAGATACATTTGTTTTGCTTTAGGATGGTGCTTACACATGATCTGTGATTCAAAACAACTGATTCAAACAGGTGTTAAAGTTGAGCAAGCAGTTTACACTACATATATGAAGATGTCTTCAACGCACATCTTTAGATTTTGAAGAAAAAAGTAATTTTGAATTAATTACTTGACTGATATTTTTTAAGTCACCATTTGCTAGGATTTCCCAAACATTTTTGATAGGTGATTAGTTTTTGTACCTATCTTTCAAGTTTCTCCTTTTTCAGAAAAAAAACATACTGAAGTTAAACTAGATGATAAGAGGACAAATCCAAAAGACTTTGAAGTTAATATAAAAGGTTAAATTAATTTAATCTCTCATTCACCAGTTATATCTGAAATAAAAATACATCACATTAACTACAACAATGGGATATTTGGAAGACTAAGGCACAAATTTTTGTCCTCAGAGCATTTATTAACTGATAATTTGTATTAATACAAAAATTTTCCATAAAGTTTCTCTTTATTGTCTTGTCATTCAGTATATGAGGCTCTTAAAAAGGACTGCCTGTTTGCAACTATGCATATTGAAACTTCCAAATGCAGTGTAATCAACTTTTATAGTGAAAAATTGCTCTGGTGTGTGTAGAAGTCACAAATCCTCATTGCTGTGGAAGCTGATTTTTGTTATTTGGGGACTGGTTTTTGAAAGGTATTTTGGCATCTGGCTATTTGAATAAGAATCCAAAATTTGCTATTTTGTGGCTTTGAAAAAATCTCTCTGCAGGCTACATTTTGCTACTGCTTAATTATTTGATTAGATTTTATAGGAATAAATGGTGAAGATTCCATATTGGCAACTGCAAAGGACAGTATCCTCTGTTTAAACCCCAGAAAAAAACAGAATACCAAGATGGGTTAATGTTGTTCTCTTTTGTGCCAAGGGAACTGCCTGCATATCACTGGGGCTTAACTTGGAAAACCACTGCCCATGCTACAGGAATCAGTTGGGCCTATTACATGGGTTACTCTCTGTGGGGTGAGTCAGCCATGGGAAACAGGATGGGATCCACCTGAAGAAAACACGACCAAAACATCCTTACTGAAGTAAACCAGGCTTGAAGTTTCAGAATTACAGAATCACAGAATGGCCAGGGTAGGAAGAGACCTGTGGAGACCATCTAGTCCAACTCCTGCTACAGCAGAATCCTCTAGAGCAGATTACACAGAAACACATCCGGGTGGGTTTTGAACGTCTGCAAGGGTGGAGACTCCACAACCTCCCTAGGTAGCTTGTCCCAGTACTCTGCCACCCTCAGAGTAAAGAAGTATTTTCTCATATTCAGGTTAAATCTCCTGTGTACCAGTTGTGACAATTACTCCTTGTTCTGTCACTGGATATCACTGAGAATAGTCAATCAATCATATGTTTCCTGCCTCATTCCTCATGAAAGTTGCGATTAGTTAATTTGAAGTTTATCCTATATATTGTGTTAGCTTAGACTACTCACAGAAGATCAGGTAAAGAATGGCCTTTGTTGCTGAGGGTTTCAAACAAACTCTTAGTACCTCTGTTTAGTAAGCACATAGAAAATCAAGAGGTAGTGTCATAATGTCTCTTACTTTGCAAGGCTAGGAAACTGCTTCTTGTTTGATTGCCTTGGAGTATATCCCTGTGCAAACTTTGTCTAAATTTGAAAATAATGTGAGTTAAAAGGCAGATTCTACCTAGACCAAAGAGCAGTGATGGATTGTATGCTGACATACCCAAATCAAAGCTGAAGGTTTTTATGAAAGATGTGTGTGAGTATAGCCGAGAATTATTTCGGTTAATTCAAAGATAACTGCAGAATTATACAGGAGATTGGATTAAATAGTATAGCAGTTCTTCCTGGCCAGCCAAGGGATCCCCAGGAGTCCACTGTTGCGTGCAGCAAGCTTGCCTGTTCCAGAGAGTATACTCTGCTCTACTAATTCACAAGATAATGGATTAGAAAATATGTCAAGACCAATAACACAGACACACTCCTGTGGGTTTTGAGTGGGAGGAAATGCACCATTCACTGACTAATCTTTAAACTTCTTCTGGTGAATGTTAAGCCCCCCTTCAAAGCACCAGCCTATTTCGAATTCCTAATAAGGATGTGGAATTTGTGCTCTTAAAAAAACAGTTACAAAGACAACGACTGTTTCTTGCCAAATGCCAGATAGTTCTGAAAAGCAACATGTTTTTCTTTCCGTTTTATAGTCCCTATTGTCTTTCCTTACAGAGTTCATGTTAATAAAGATAGGACTTATTATCTTTGTTTCTAAGAAATTAAATCTTTTTCTTCTGTTGCAATTAAACCTGAATTGGCCACTTCAGATACTATTGTATTTTCTTATATTTGACTGAGTTTCAATGACTTAGAAATAATAGAAACATCTGCAGGATAATAACTCTCATCAGAAAGCTGCTGTATCAGTTTTTCTTTAACCTCGCAATATATTCTAAGTGGAGTTTCTAAAACATTACCTAATCTTCTTGCTCAGATCTTAAGTTTCTGGAATTGTTATAGTCTGAAATTAAAAAAAAAAAAAAGTGTTTTTGTTGATTTTATTTATTGATGTCAGGACATTTTAGGGAAGATAATTATAGATTCTGAATTTAGGCATTTGATTTAGGAGGCTAGTGGGCTGAAGCAAGAGATACATGAATAGACCTTCTGATTGCAACTTAGGATGCATGTGTAACATATAGTAAATTTGGCAATAAAGATAGTGTAAGAAATTCTGCCCCTATGCTGTAACTTAGGGCAATACGTTTGGTTATGGTGCTGTGCTCTAAACCAAACATTAAAACTAATTAAACATAATATTCCTCCATAATATTTTTTTTAAAAAGCTGCTCTTCTTCTGTGATGACACAGAGATTTTGTATTAGTGTTCTGAATCAGGCACATAGGGATAAGCAATATGAATTAGGAATTCTTTACTGTATGTATACAAGACAGCTCTCTCCAGCCTCTACACATTAGCTCAGTCTTTGATTAGGGCAAAACTGTTGTTTAGATCTTTTAGCTGCTATTGTCCTGTAAGTATGTTTAAAAAAAATAAATGGACTTCTTTACCTGGTTTTTGCCCTGTGAACAAAGTATATTATTGGCTAACACATCTTCCAAGTTAACTTTTAAATAAAGGTAAGAAAATTACTTAAAAGCTGGAGATCACATAATTTCATAGGATGGCAAGTAAATTGTATTTAAACATTTTCAATCAACATTCTTCTTACCTAAACTCTTAACTTGTTGCACAGTTAGGGAAATAAAGTATAGGCTCTGAATCTTTATCTATTTCCCTCGTTTATTAGATATGACTGGTTTTAATTGCAGTAATATGCAGAGATTCCAGGCAGCAGCTTGTAGAAGTGGTTGCAAGGAGGAGTTATGGCTCTCCTCCACCAGCCCTGTGCAGAGCAGGAGCTGGGACCCTGAGGTGTGCAGGATGATGCCCTGTGCCCTTCTCCTCACCCTCTTGCAGGAAGGTATGATGGGGCCTACAATTTGTGATTGTTTAAAACTTGTGGTAACCTTTTCTCATTTGCAAGAGTTGTTGACATACTGAAGATTAATTTTACAAAAAGAAGCAATAGGGCAACAGTGGAAATGAGTGTTGGTAGGAATTCAATAAAACCAGCAAGACAGCCTAGAAAAGAAGTGACAAAACCAAAAATTTTTTTTAAAAAAAGGACAGTGAAAGTGGTCAACAGATATTGTTTTCAGGAAATTTAAGATTTTTTAAGAAATTAAATTAAATTTAAGATTACACTTTTCCAAGCAACACGTTAGCAGATTCCAGAGGGAGATGAACATTACACATAAATGAAGTGTAACCCTACAGTGCCTAAGAAATATTTTGGTTGTGGTACTTAATAGTTTTTAAAGATATGCTACATCATCATGTGAAAGAG
>NW_009953496.1:4158676-4160613 GCF_000747805.2 Chaetura pelagica | reverse complement strand
AGTGTTTGATGGATACCAGCTCAAGGAAGAGTCCATTAGTTTTATGGGCTCTGTTTTGACTATTACTCATAAGCTTTCAGTAGCCTTCCCTGAGCTATTATCTCTCATTAGCACTGAGAAGCATCAGAACCAGACACACAGCAAATAAAATGCTACTGTGCTACTGTCCAGAAAAACACTTGGCTTATTCATAGGCCTTCTGTTCTGTGCTTTTTCACTTAAGTGATGTGCAAAAATAAGGATGTGGTTCTACTATGTTTACTTCATCCTATCGTTCCACATAATAATTCACAGCTATAGTTTTCAAGTTAGGCAGAAATACAATCACTAAATGTTATTAATGTGGCTGAATGTGAATTTATGCAGCATAATTCTGGAACAGAGATATTTACCACAGCTTTAAACTGTGATATGGTCATGGCCAGGGGTATGTAGGTGTGCAGTGTTGTATGTACATGAGCTGGGGTTCCCAGCACTCGTTGCGTTCAGTCAAGGGTTCTGATGGGCTGTGTCACTTCTGTTGCCTGCTTCTTGAAGGAGGGCAGAACAGGTTGTTACATAAACTGCCTGTGACCTTGAAATTTGTAAAAAAACAGCAAGTATATTCCAATGAAAAAAAAGCCCAAATCCTGCCCTCTCGAGGATACAAGTGAGATAAATGGAAATTTTTAGACTGCAGAGCACTATCCTTCCACTATAAAGGCAAATGCAATTACACAAATTGTTCCAGGAAGAGAAGAATTAATGAAATTTGGTTTAATAAGTATTCAGGTCTGTTGTCCCTTACTGCTGCTCTCCTCTTTCCTCTATAATAACCGAAACTCTCCTTATGGCACTCCTATCAAATGAAAAAGAGCAGGTCTGGAGCTATGTGAGTGTGGAGTGGCCAACCAATATGCACACGCTGATTTATCCTGCTGTCTGCTGCCAAATGGAGTGTGTAACAGCTGTGTTCTGCATGCTTTTCTTTCAGCAGAGGAACTAATTCAACTTTCACTTTTGTAATCACATTGAGACTTCTGCTCCCTTCTCAAATCTGACTGAAATTGGCAAAATAACTTTAAAAAGTATTGAAGAGATTGACAGATGGATGGGTAGACAGCACGATGACATAAACTTTTTCTTAGCAGACTGAGATGGTGTATCTTTTTCAGTAATGCAGTGTTGAGGCTAATAGGGGTTTTTTTTGCAAACAGGGAAGCAAATTGTATTGATGTCACTGTTCAGCATTCCCTTGGGATCATTCAGCTTGTCCCATTCATTGTCTAATGCTTTATTAAAGTGTAAATATATACATTTCAGAAGGTATCCTGCACAGGCTTGGAACTGGAGACAGCTGTGATTTAGTCTGGCCTGATGACATGAATTTCCTTTCTTCTTGAGCTGTCTTGCTTAGAAGTATATGATTTTGTTTGCACGTGTCTGGGAAAGAAGAAAGTCTAGCTATGCCATCCATGAGCAACCTGTACATAACATCCACATTAGCAAGTCTAAGTGCACAAACTGTATTTCCCTTGCTGAATCACAGGGATTACCTTGTTCTTTACATGCCTGTTTTATTCATCAGTTTATTTCTACTGATATCAAACACAGCCCACTTAAAAATTAATGCAAACCTAGAAATGCTTATTAACACAATAGTGACCACATGTGTGAGATCTTCATTAAATTTGTCATCATGGGTTTGGGTTTTTGTTGGTTTTTTTCCTTTTGATGCCTAGGCCTGGAAATACTTTGCTAATTTACTTATTCCTAAAAAGGAGCAGGGGAACTTGTATGTCTGTGATAAACTCTGCACTTGTGTGGCCAGGCAGCTGCTTGATTAACTTTATGGTTATTTCTGGCCTTAAAAAAATCTATAAAGGAGATGATCACAACTTCAGAAAGAAATTAGTCCTGCCCAGTTTTCTTCAGGGAGAGATATCTCAGCATGGAGA
>NW_009953496.1:4107783-4158639 GCF_000747805.2 Chaetura pelagica | reverse complement strand
CACAGTGGTTCCAAGATTAACCATGGGAGAATTCTTGTTTGAGAAGGTCAGTTCTATAAAGAAGGACCTGTTTGACAAACATGGCCTTGCTGAGAGGTCAGATAGGATGTGAGGCTTTGTGAACATTTGCAGGTTGTTTCACATCACGTGGTAGCAAATTAACCAAAGAGGGACAGCTGTACCAAAAGCAGCCTTTCACACACTTTAGCCCCTTCAGGTGAAACATTTTGCTTTAGAAACACAATTTCTTCTCAGCTCCATTTAACGTGAAGCTTTCTGATAATCTCTAAGGATGAGCTGCTTTTGTGTTGCTGCCTCAGCCTTGTCTGGTCCTGCTGCCACCTGCTTGTCCCCACTGTGGCCTGGGCCAAGGGATGTGATGGCTCTGGAGGGGAGACAAAAGCCAGCTGGTGACTGATCCTTGTGGACTCCTGCTCCATGTGACCTGTGGTCCCATGCATCTTGCAGATCTCTCTCTAGCCCTAGAGGAGCAGTAGGACCAGTTGGGCTGGAGAGAACATCCTGGGGTCTTTTGGCAGCATCCTGTAGCTCACTGGTGTGAGCTGTAATGCGAAGCTGCTGCTGTGCCAGGAGTCAGAGCACAGCCTGCCCTGATGCTGGAGCTGCAAAGAGGCCTCCTGTGAGGATCTCTACCCTTGTTAGAAAAGCCTACTGCTTTTTGGAAAGTTTGTCCTCTGTATTGCTCCAGATTGGTCCAGGTGGATATGAAAAAATGTACTTCAAAACGTTTAATTTTAACCTCAAGACACTTTCAAGCCTGCATTTTGTGTTATACCACCTTTTGAACAAGAAAACTGGGGGGTTTGGCTCTAGAAAATCCAAAAGTAACACCATGATTTCCTAGCTCCTCCTGGATCATCTCTTCAGGCAATGAAACACAAGACCATGGGAACACACCTGCAATAGAGATCATAGGTGATGCACATGCCAGATGGATTGCTTTTCTCTTGATATGGTCAGACAGTTTTATCTGTCTGCTTTTACACTGTCAATGATCACACTTTTAAACCATTTTAATAAGCCTCAGACTTACCTGTGGACAGCTAGCAGGGAGTGGACAACAGATGAGCTGGTTTGGCCACAGACTTTGAGGTACATGTACTATGCAAAAGCTGAAAGAGGAGTTCTTTATAGTGAAGACTCTTTTATGCAGTGCTCATCTAGGTTTCATTCTTGATCTGCCAGAAGTTCTGTCCAGGAACTTGAGCAAGATCTCTGTGAAAATGAGGTAACTGAGGAGAACATTGCTTCCCTTGTTTTTAGCCATTGTGGCTGTCTGTATGAATTGTATATTTTTGTGGGCAGAGTGGAATGTTCCATTTTGTTACAGTTATTTTTTGCTAATTACTCAGACCTAACAAAGAAGGCACTTGGAAAGTGTGAGACAGAAAATGAAGAGGAAGAAGAAGAGCACGACTATGAATATGTGGATGAAAATGTAATTGAAAACATAAGAAAAGAATTTCAAGACACCACGGTTAGAAATAAGGATACACTCTCTGAAGGAAGAAGGTGAGTGTGACCTATGATCCCTTATGGATGCAAATAAGTGCAGGCAGAGTGATTTTTCAGACTAGTTGGTAACCTTCATTCCCCAAAACAAGGGAGGGTTTTCCCTGGAAGCTGCCACTGTTGCCCTGAGTGTTCTGTGGATAAGGCAGGAAGGGCACTGTTGAACTGCCACTTGTGATCCCCTGTCACTCCTAGCGATGACACCTTTTTAAAGGGCTACCTGTGGTTGTTCTGCCGGTAGAAGTGCACACGCAAGGCCAGGTTTACAGGTGGAGAAAAAACCTTAACTAGACTGACACTTATCCTTACAAAACCACACAGAAACCCAGATAAAAGCTTTGTATCTGAAAGCCTGACTTCTTTTTTCCTGATTTGTGCCAGTTTGCTAGGACTCTAAATGCAATCCTTTTCCTGCTTTCAGAATTGGACACTTTATTGTGCATGACTAAGGTTTGTCTCTTAAAAAGCTTTCAGGCATTACCTGTGTTTTCACTAAATCCTTGAGGTTCTGCTCTGGCAGTCTGCAGAAGACTTAAAGTGCTAGTGAAGAGAGCCTTTGCTTCTAAAAGCTCTATGCATCATTTTCAGCTAAGCACAGATTAGACATTTTTCCTGAATCTGAGTGAAACCGTGTAGTTCCAGCTCTTTTCACTCACAGTTGAACCTTCCATGAACTTTACTTGGTTCAGCTGAATTGCTTCTCTTGTTAGGAAAACCCCCTGAAAACCCAGAAAAACTCGAAATGTCGTGTTCTGGAGACTTAAAAAAATACTTAATTAGGAAGTGGTATTTTATTTTAAAATGTGTTTTCTGTTTATTTTAGAATGGCATGCAACATTTCTATTCTGTTTGACTCAAGCCATGCACTGGATCTGAAATAAACTCACTTTTTTTCTGAAATGCCCAGACTCCCCTGAAATGTGACATCTAAGGCAGTGTGTGGTATCTGTATCTTTCCCTGCTCACAACCATAGAAACTCCAAAGTTACAGGAAAGACTAAAAAAAATGTACAAAGTAAAGGTCCTCACATAATGCATTCATTCCTCAGTCCACAGGCCATTGAAGATGGGCACTTGTTCTACAGTGTAAAGAAACAGAGAGAATAAAACTCTGTTTTGACTCAAACAGTATTTTTTACTATAGGCATTAAGGGAAAAACAGTTTCAAGAAGCAATGTCAACCTAGAAGATCAGCCTCTAATTATACCACTTTACCCACCTGCCATTTAAACTTCCTGTCAATAGAGGCAAGGTTTCACTTCATTAGCTGTCTTCTTTGAGGTATCTAACAAAGCATGAAAGAAAGGGCCTTGGTCACTTCCAGGAAGTTCACTATCCATCTTGGATTATGAAGCATTCCATAGTTCTGCTTCAAGAATTCATTAATCAACCATTGTCCTTCCCTTCCTCAGGACATTTATGCTATTTATTAATATTCCCTTTTAATTTGGTATATATTATATATATAAATGAAATCTATTGACCCAAGTTAGAAGGAGGAAAGCTTTAATGAAATACAGAAGCAAACTTCAGCAGTGAGTTGTGCTTTGAGAAAATCAGTGTTTCCTATTTGCAGTGATTCATCAGTGCACTCACAAAAACCCTTGTGCAATCAGGGCCAAAGCATGCCAGGATGATACTAGTCAGAACTACTCCTCCCCCTAAGCAGAAAGGAGAAAGAAAGAACAGAGATTTGCCTCAGGTTATTGCTATGTTAATTTGGATAGAATAAAAGTGCCTAGAGGGTCAATGACATTAACATGACCTCATCGCTCCAGGACAATAAGCAATTAAACAAGGGACTTGACTACAGATGTCTGAGCCTGCTATAGCAATAACCACCATTAACGTATTTTAACCTTTCATTAAAGATTCAAGAGAAAGTAGGAAAAAAATCTGAAAGCATTTAAAATGTGTGGCTCGCTCTTTAACAACACAAGTTTCTTTCCTCTACTGCCATGAATTGTTTTTTCAGAGATTTTTTTAAATGAGGAAAGCACTCACTTCACCAATCTTTTAGAAGGCATTAAAGATGTCAACGGTGTTTTTTCTTGGATGTGAGAAAAATGAGGAGAGAGGATGTTCATTGCAATGAACTGGAATAGCTCTGATACTGCTATAATGTCTCATCCCATGTCCCTGTAAACAAAATAAGATGGAGGAGTGGAGGAGCAGCAGCAACAAGAAAAACCGGCAGCAAAACCAGAGAAGACAGCTTCAGTCTCCAGTGTTAGCTGCTTGTAACCTCATGGCTGGAAAAAGATAGAAACAACATGATCCAGCCACCTGGAGAGCTGAAAATGAGTACTGGTGTCAGGGTGTTTCAGGATGTTGATTTCTGCACTTGAATTTCATACAAGTGCTGGAAAAGGAATGGTCTCAGCTGACTAAACCTGGATGTCTATTAAATAGGAGCCAAAACCCAAAAAGTAGAACAAAGAGAGATATGTAATCGGGAATGAAAAACCTACACAGCTGTTTTCTCTTGTCATGAGCTCAACAGTTGAGGCAGTTTTGTTTGAAAAAAGTGCTTTTGTGTGTGAGAAACATTTGTCATGCCAATTAACAGGCCCACACAGATCCTTCAACCAAGCACAGTTTATTTACATTCTTGCAAGAATGGGTGACCTAAACAAGTAGGCACACCCATAGTAAGGTGAATAGCGGTTTATATTCCCTATTCCCGATGCAAATTTCCCTCCCCTCTTTCCCCACTGGCTGGGTACTCCAGGGTTCACAGCCCATCCGACGCCTCAAATTATCCTATAAGTTTCCCGCCCCTGTTTACACATTCCATTCTAGCAGTTTACTTTTTACCTTTTAAGGTAAAATTTTGACCTTTCTTGCCCCCTGGGCTGTCTTCCCGATTAACAAATCTACTGGTGTCATCCTGCCCTGAGAGCAAGATAGAAGTGGCTTTGTTCTGTCTTATCTTGGGCCATAAATCCTTCTCCATGTTTAGATCCCCGGGTGGAACCCAATTCACTCCCTCAGTTTCTTGGGCCATAAACCACTTCTGGTGTCCTTAGAATATACATATATCTCACTTGTCTCAAACAAACTATATATTTCTAACATTAGGATATAAACCAAACCTGACACTATGTTTCTAACACTAGAATGCAAAAACAACACTACATTTCATTTCTAACATTTCTAACATTTTCATTTTGTACTGATTTTTTAAAAAGTAATTGTATGAAATAGGCTGAGATGAACTTTTTTTTTTTTTTTTTTTTTTTTAACCTTGGTTGTGCTGAGATGCAGGTTCCCGCATAACAGGAGGTTAAAGGCAGTGCCACAAGTGAAACCCAACTTTTCTGACCCCACCACAACTTCATAATTCTTTTGTGCTGTTTTTCTAAGATAGTTCTCTGGAGCTTTCGTACTACTGATCCTCTAAGCTGCCTGTTTCTTTCTCAGCTCCTCTTACCTGTTGATGAAGGCTGAGGCAAACTTTGCAGCCTTGGGGTATTGAAGTGAGGAACCCAAATCTGTGACTGGAGCCCTACCTTTTCAGCACTTTTGAAAGACTCTCTCCTCTAAAATAGTTTTCAATGCAGATTTGTGGTTATCACCTACTTTGTTAAATTTTCATTGTTCAGTGATTTTTCTACTGCCTGGTGTTTTCAGTTTTCCCTAATGCGCAGTCCCAGGGAGCAATCAAGGGAGATTACAAAGGAAGAAAGAGAGGGAGAAAATAAATAATGTGCTGCTCTGAGAGCTGTAACTCAGTTCTTAGCTTTGACATGGGCAGGACTTCAAGCAGCCTATGTCAAAGCAGTGGCTGGTTGAGAGACTCTGAGGGTCTCTGAAGACTACCAGACTACCATTATTACCCAGATGTTCTTCCTACATGTGCAGGTCTTGCCATTCCCCTAGAGAGCAGATTAAAAATGTGTTTTTGTAGTGTGGCAAAGCTGGGAAGAAAGCCCACTGGTGAAGTCTTAGCACATTTGCATGTTTCCATTATCTATTAATTAAGTTATTAATTAACTTCCCTCCAGGCCTGCATCTCTGTTGCCCCAGCCCCAGGGCACACCTGTTTGGAGCCCCTCACCAAGAGGAGAGTATCTCTTCTCTCATGTCTGCCAGACCAGTAATGTGACACAGGCATCATGGGCATAGTCACACTGGAGAAACAGAGAATGCATTTTGCTGGAGTCAAAGCTTACGCTGACTAAAAGAGCTCCTTTGCCTCATGTGGGTCCAACATTTCCCTAAACTGCACAAACTATACTAGTGAAACGAAAAAGTACAGGTGTGAGTTTCACACACTTTGGCAAAGTTGCTGGCACAGCTGTGGTGGAGTCATCTTAGCTTTATTTTTACTGCAGTCTTAGGATTGCTGGTATAATTGTCCTGCAAAAACCATTTTACAGCACAGATGAACCTTAACTTGCAGCCTTTAATTTGACTCAAGAGCTCATTCACCTGCACTCTCTGTGTAATTTTTAAATCCAAATGTAAATGTTTCCTGTTTCACCCTGTCATTTTGTTTTGTTTATTTTCAGGGACATCTGAAGCAAAATAATTCTGAAATTAACTGGAAACAAATAGGAAGCTGTGTCCTTCACATATTAAGATCTACCACAACTGTAAGAAAACGCTGCTCATTAAAGTGTCCTTCTTGTCTTCTGAAGAGCATCTGAGACTGTAATTTAACTATAATAATCCCTTGAGAAACTAAACTGCTTACTTGACCCAAATAAGAAGCCAAACCAGATAATGTCTCATGTCCCTTTGAAGGGACAAAGTTCTCTGTCCATATTTATTAATGAATTCGGATAATGATACCAAGTTCAATCCTTCATTCTTATCGCATCTGAAATACCAGTTGGTTTTCTGAAACACTGTAAGGCATATGCAAAAGGAACATCCTTTACTGAAATTAAACTGCTGTATGGTTGTTTCCTTTGTGGAAGGAAGGCTAGAGAAGAGAATGAAGGGTTATCTAAGGTATATATCAATTCCTTTAGCCAGTCACATAGGCTGCAGGTTAAGGCTCAAAATTGCAAATGGCCAGATTCTGCCACTCTTTCAGACAACGAGCAGTGCTTTATTGCACAAGTTGTACAGTTGTACCACAAAGTAATTCACCTTGCAAAGCAATGCTTCTATTTACTTCTGAAAGTGCTATTCAGAAGGACTGGGGGTGCCCAAATTTCATAGCACTGCCACATTCATAACCCCTTGCACAACTTAAGTGATCCAGAATCACACTAGAGTGATGTATTTTGCTATTACGCTGAGCAATTTTCTGAAAACAGCCAGGAAGGAATCTGGAGTCAGCATTCCCAGCCGAGAAAAAGGCACATACTGCCCTCTTTAAGAGGATGGGGAAAAGCTGTGCTGAAGAACTGCAACTTGTATCTTGTACAATGGTCTTGGAGAAGAGGCAGCTCCAGGTATCTCTTTGCATCAAGCGTGAGCGGCCAACGCTGCCACACTGGAGGGAGGGCACAGGGAGCACAGCACAACCTCATCTTTTTTTAAAAAGACAAGTATTTATTTTGAAGGATTTCCTTTTACTTCTGAAAATGAGCAATGAGAGGCAGATGGTTGCTTAGCATCTGAAGGAAGAGAAGACCTCCTTGGTGTAGAAGGACAGATCTCTCTTTGTGCCCTGTGGGTGCCAAGCAGTGGCAGGGAGAGCCTCTGCTTGCACAGAAAAGCATTTCAGTGGGCTTGGCAGTGAGCATGTCATCATATTAGAGCTGCCACATACTTGTCTGGGGTCACTGTGTGCAGCCACACAAGCTGCACTGGTAGAGTGTGCTTAGCATCTTTGGGTGACACTGGACCTAGTCCTCATGTCCTGGCAGAGCAAGTCTGATACTTGTTGGGCAGCACAAGCACAGCGAGTGCTGTGTATCTGGAAATGTTAGATCTAGGACAAGTGCACATCCCTCTGGCCGTGCTTTGAATCTCAGATAAAATTATTGACAAGTGATGTGTAAATACACAGTTTATGTGCCAGGAGTTTCCAGACTCAACAGCAGCTTGATTAGAGTGGCATATCCAGAAATGCCAGACAGCAGGTTGGAAAAAAAGAACATGTTTAGAAAGTCTAGACATACCATATTTTTAGTTCTACTGAGTAGTTAAAAAGAAAATGGTAACCAAAATGCTGTAATGCATTTTAAAGAAAAAGTCTTTTCAAGCAGTATAGTACCTTCAGACTTGCCTATTAAATTTCTACTGAATTATTAATTTTCACTAATGCAAATTCATTTGGAATTTCTCAATATTGTGTCACATTAATTTATTCAAGATAAATATCCATCCTAATTAAAATCAATTGCAATTTAAATATTAAGAGTATAGCTCAGAGTGTTTTGATTCCATGCATATGTCATATACGGTGTTTGCACATCACTGGTTAATACAGAAGCTTGCAGAGGTGTGCAAAACTTATAAGTAGCTGATGCATCACTTGTGGATATTTGAAATACATACATTTTAACATTAAAAAATACATACATCTAAATCTATATTTCTCTTTGTAGCAGCTCAAAACAGCCTGGTTTCTTATGCCAGCAAATGCAGTCTGGTATTTGAATAAAAGGATTTTTTGTATTTTACTGACTTTTTTTCCTTTTTCTACTGAATGTGTTGTCGTCCTCTGCTGGATGTCTGAAAGATATGAGCTGTTGCTACCACAATTTTCTTTCACTGAAATACTAGCAGCCAGACTTCTACAGCTAGAAACGACAAGAGGAAAGCCAACAGCCTCCCATGGGCTGCATTAGAGCAGTGCCAGCTGGTAGAGGGAGGTGACTCTTTCCCTCTGCTCAGCACTGGCAAGGCCACATCTGGACTGCTGTGTGCAGTCTTGGGCTCCCCAGTACAAGTCTATGAACATACTGGAGCCAGTCCAACAAAGGACCATGAAGATGATTAAGAACTTGAAGCATCTGACATACAAGAAAAGTATTTATATATGACTTTGTGACGCCTGGTCTAGTGTAAGGTGTCCCTGCTCATAGCAGGGAGGTTGGAACACGGTGATCCTTAAGGCCTCTTCCAACCTTAACCATTCTATGATTCTATAAGAGTCTGAGAGAGCCCAGAAAAAAGCAAGGCTCCCAGTAGTTGCACTTGGTGTTAGGATGGGTGTTAGGGTGGGATGCAGTAACTTTCCTAACAAACCTAAGCTTCTTTCAGTCATTCTATAGAAGAACCTGGGAACTAGTTTGTAAACAAAACTCGTGTTTATCAACACTTTTTGCATCTTCTTCCCTTTAAAATGCTCCCAAAGAAGCAATTTCTCTTCTTTGCATAGATCCTGTCACATAAGGAGTCTGGTTCTGCCACCCTTGTCATGTGCAACAATTTTGTCTTGTATATTCAGCCTCATTGAGTTCAATGCATTTTATTCATCGGAGTAAAGGTGGCAAATTTTATTAATGTTGTAAATATATTTGTAGCAGAGATATCTCTGGTATCTTTTCTTCAGACACAAAGCTCCAGCATTGTATCCTGTCACAGAAATGAGAGCTAGCCTGGCTGTTGAGTTTACATGACTCAGAGACATGGTGCCTTTTGCATCCAGTTCTTGACATGGGAGAGAGGACATGGTGCTCTGCAGCAAGAAAAGGACATCCAGTCTTGTGGGGGAAAGTGAAGGGCAGAGAGAAGGCATGAAGTAAGGTCCTAGAAAAAGGGTCATGTTCAGTGTTTAAGACTTAATAAACATTGTGATTCCCTTGTGCTGTACAGCTGACCACAGTGATTTTTTTACTGTTTGCTAATACATGTTTGACAAAGCTATAATGTCATGCCAATCCTTGAGGGAGCTGGTTATCATTCCCAGACATTATGCTCAAGAAGACTGAATTCAGAAAGGGATTTTCAACTGAACACAAACCACGATCCCTATGCCTGAAGAGAATACAAGTGTATTTAAATAATAAGATATTTGTTTTGCAAAAGATTGGCATAAGCTTTTGCACAGAGCTGTTAGCTTAAAGGCTTATCTCTTTTAATGTTAAGAAGTATTTCCAGAGTGTTCTCACTAAAGGCCTGCTCAAGAGCAGCTGCGTCCAGAGCACTCCATGTGTGCATAAGCCCTTAGTGAGATGGCATTTTCTGTTTGGATGATCAACATGCACATTTTTTGTATATCCAGCCTTTGTGCCCAGGAAGATAAGAAGAAACTTGTCTGGGCATTCTTCTTTAAATGCCAAAGGCTCTTTTGTTTAAATAAAACGTGTCAAACAAATTCTTATCTACCACACTTTCCACAATAAGAAGCTGCTGTTTGTTCTTGCTATTTCTTCACGTTATGTGTTTGATACTTTTCAATCCTCTTCTAAGACTGCCTAAGTGTTTTCCTAAATTTTTTTTCACTTTAATGTGCCTTTATCATATAATCTTTGGATTCATTGACACCATATTTAAACTGGCAGTCTCCAAGGAGTGTTTTCTTGCTTCTATTTCATGTATTAGTGGCAGGTTGTTGCTGTTTTTTTGGGTGTTTTTTTAAAATTTATTTTTATTTATTTTATATATTTTTTAATTTTCCTCCCTCATTTTTTAATGTGCCTGTGTGCTAGAAGTGTGCTTGTGTTTTGCAGTAACACATCTCTGTAATGAGCTTTCTATCTCTTTTCTTGATCATTCATGTTTTCTAGAGTAGCCTTTTACAACTCTTTCTCTGGTACTGATAAATCCTATGTGTCTGATCTAAGTGTCAGCTGCTGGCAGGCTGGGGGGGAGGAGGGATGACTCTGCCTATGCCTTGCTGCTGCCTGCTGCTGATCTTGCCCCAGTCCACTGCTACTGTCCCCTGCCAGAGAGTGGCTACCGAGATTGACAAAGCTATAATGTCATGCCAATCCTTGAGGGAACTGGTTATCATTCCCAGACATTATGCTCAAGAAGACTGAATTCAGAAAGGGATTTTCAACTGAACACAAACCACGATCCCTATGCCTGAAGAGAATACAAGTGTATTTAAATAATAAGATATTTGTTTTGCAAAAGATTGGCATAAGCTTTTGCACAGAGCTGTTAGCTTAAAGGCTTATCTCTTTTAATGTTAAGAAGTATTTCCAGAGTGTTCTCACTAAAGGCCTGCTCAAGAGCAGCTGCGTCCAGAGCACTCCATGTGTGCATAAGCCCTTAGTGAGATGGCATTTTCTGTTTGGATGATCAACATGCACATTTTTTGTATATCCAGCCTTTGTGCCCAGGAAGATAAGAAGAAACTTGTCTGGGCATTCTTCTTTAAATGCCAAAGGCTCTTTTGTTTAAATAAAACGTGTCAAACAAATTCTTATCTACCACACTTTCCACAATAAGAAGCTGCTGTTTGTTCTTGCTATTTCTTCACGTTATGTGTTTGATACTTTTCAATCCTCTTCTAAGACTGCCTAAGTGTTTTCCTAAATTTTTTTTCACTTTAATGTGCCTTTATCATATAATCTTTGGATTCATTGACACCATATTTAAACTGGCAGTCTCCAAGGAGTGTTTTCTTGCTTCTATTTCATGTATTAGTGGCAGGTTGTTGCTGTTTTTTTGGGTGTTTTTTTAAAATTTATTTTTATTTATTTTATATATTTTTTAATTTTCCTCCCTCATTTTTTAATGTGCCTGTGTGCTAGAAGTGTGCTTGTGTTTTGCAGTAACACATCTCTGTAATGAGCTTTCTATCTCTTTTCTTGATCATTCATGTTTTCTAGAGTAGCCTTTTACAACTCTTTCTCTGGTACTGATAAATCCTATGTGTCTGATCTAAGTGTCAGCTGCTGGCAGGCTGGGGGGGAGGAGGGATGACTCTGCCTATGCCTTGCTGCTGCCTGCTGCTGATCTTGCCCCAGTCCACTGCTACTGTCCCCTGCCAGAGAGTGGCTACCGAGATATATTTCAAAAAGAAGTATATACTTTGAAGGAAGTGTGGCCAGCAGGTCGAGGAAAGTGATGCTGCCCTTTAACTCTGCTTTGGTGAGACTGCACCTGGAGTATTGCATACAATTCTGGAGCCTCCAACACAAGAAAGTAATGGAGCTCCTGAAACAAGTCCAGAAGAGGGCCACGAAGATGGTCAAAGGGCTTGATCACTTCTATTATAAAGACAGGCTGAGAGAATTGGGGTTGCTCAGCAACCTTCAGAAGAGAAGGTTATAGGAGCCTTCCAGCACCTGAAGGGGACATACAGGAAAGAAGATGAGTCTTTTCACCAGAGAGTGTAGCAATACAACAACGGGTAATCGTTTTAAACTGAAAGAAGGTAGATTTAGGTTGGGTATTAGGAAGACATTGCTCACCATGAGTGTGGTGGGGCACTGGAATAGATTGTCCAGGGAGGTGGTGGCTGCCCTCTCCCCAGAGGTGTTCAAGGTCAGGCTGGATGTGGCTTTGTGCAACCTGGTCAAGTGTGAGGTGCTCATAGCAGGGAGTTTGGAACCTGATGATTTTTAAGGTCCCTTCCAACCTTAACCATTCTATGATTCTATGTATCCATTAGCCCAGCTATTTTTATGTTCTCATCTAACCTTAAATTCCTCTTGTCTGTTAAGGTTTAGAAGTATGTGGAAATGGTTACATAGTGTCTCTCAGGCCTGATCTCACCAGGATTTAGGAAATGGCTCTACTACAAGTTCTTTATTTCCTGTGACTCAGAAGAGCAGGTCCAGCAGCTCAGGCCAGCCTCAGAAAGCAGCAGGGATTGCTTAGCTCTTCCTAGGGCAGCATCAGAAGCTACGGCCTTTCTTTCTTGTAAAATACACCAGCTCCTTCATAAGCCCCCTTGTCTTCACGGCACAGAGGAAGGGTTTGAGTGGGGCTCAGTGGTTGCCCTACAGGGTACTGCAGCTATATGGCCATCAACAAGACTCATCTTTTTCCACCTTATTCCAGCTCCTGTTCTTCTTAACCTCAGCAATCACATCTGTTAGTATTTTGGAGCACAACATCACACGATAGGAGAGCTAGACTTTCTAAAATTTCTTTCTAAAATGTAGCTTTTCTCCAGTCTGCAAGGCTGGTTCGTACTACTGTTATCTGTCCTGCTGTGCTTGCTGTGGTCCTTTCCTGCAAATGTATGCACAAAATGTTCATGCAGCTCTTCTCTGCAGCTACAAATGCTTTGCAGAAGGAAGTGAGAGACAATAATGATTTTATTTTGTTGCATTTTCTGTCTTGGAGAGTCTGGTTAGGCATGAATCAGTTAAAAAACATTTAAAAATGATCAAGTTTTTCTAGATAAACATGTCACATAAAATTAGTCATATTTTAAGTAGGTATAAACACTTCGTAGATAATATTTTTGTTATTCTGCTTCCATTCCTCATTCTCTGAACCTCATTTTGAATGACTGTGTGTGCTTTGCAGCTAGAGCAGCTCTTTCCAGCCGCAGCATTTTGGCAAGTCTGCAGCCCCTGGGCTCTCCTAGACATCCATACCAGTCTCTGCCTGGGGCAGCACTGTGCTTCACACCACAGAAGTTCTTCTGAAGAAGCCCCATGGCCCATTTTGTCTCACGTGTAATACAGAAGATTAGATCCAAAATGAGTTAGATCTAATCTTCAGATCTCCAAGCATATTCAAACTGTTAAATTGTAGTGGGAACATCCTGTTGGCTGTTAGGAGCTCAAATGCCTCTGTGGACATGGGCTGTAAGCACTTCAAATGTAAATAGAACAGAGCCTAGGAAGTGCTCTGATGTCCAGCATCAATGCAAAAATGAAATGGCAGTGGGACAGGTGGTATCAAGCTGGGATTTTTCTTCAAAAATTAAACTGAAGTGAATTTCAGACCTTTTCAGGTGCTAGCTCTTTGCACTCAGTATATGAAAGCTCAACACATGATCAGAAAAACACAATGTGCTCTGCCTGTGTTGTCAGTTATTAATTGAAATAACTAAAATTTGGAGGAAAAATCACATTTGGGAAAAAAATCACAGAGCAGAGAACATAAGGGACATGCAGAGTAAGGAGAGGGCCTGGATAGCAGTGAAACAGTAGGAATTGGACAAAACCAGATTCCAATTGGAGAGAAACACTCTCCAAGGGGTTGGCTGCCCAGCCTTGAGACAGGCCAGCAGGACACCTGCAGGACAGATGAAAGGGGTGGAAGCACTCCCCACAACTTATTGTGGTTTCACATTGGATGAACAGCTCTTTTTGTTTTTCAGAGCACACCTTATGTTAAATCTAAGTTAACGACAGAAAAGGTCAAAAATTTTTTTCAAACTTTTCTGGAGCACAACTAACTTAATATTTTAACAGTTGGCAGCTGTGGTAATTACTTTTAGATTATACCTGAAGTCTGTTGGAATCTAATTATTCTGATCTATGAACCAGGTAATTAAGATAAAAACTCCCACATTTTCTTAGACCTCATTAGTTTATTTCCTTTGAAAATTGTTAGCTAATGATGGTACATTAAAAGTTTATCCATAAAATGACAATGAATAATTAAAACCTTTGTCCTGGGACATTAAAGGACAGAATAGTGTTTAACTGCTCAATGTCTTGATAATTATTTCTTAATTTTCAGCGCAGGTATCATGCAAGTTTGGGGAAAAAGGACCAATCAAACCAGAAAATGGCACAAGACACAAATAATTTTCTTTTCCTTCATTTACTTGGCAAATACTTCAGGAGGTGTGAAGCCTCTAGAGGAGGTGATGTTTCTCCCTCTGCCTGCGGCTTGACAAGCAGCACAAAGGAACACTGAGGGCTTGTGCCCAGTGGGCACAGAACCCAGCCTGGGGTCACCCCACAGCAGCCACAGCTGGCAGCACTCCCCTGCACCGTGCTGCTGCCTTGGCAGGAGGGTGGAATTGAGGGCAGCCTCAGAATGTGCCCGCTGGAGGGTCCTGGCTGGAAGGGCCCTTGCTCTGTTGGCACTGGAGTTGCAAGAGCTTCTTTCAGTCACTCTGGTGCTGGGGAAAAAAGCTGGGAGTCTGAATCTCCCCCCTTAATGTCTATGGAAAAGCTTTGCCAGTTGTGTGTGTGTCAGGACAGTTATCACAACACAGGCTACAAATGACATTTAGCATGTGAGTACACGAGAAGAAAGCCCTGTGCTCCATCCAGCAGGAGAACAAGTGACTCATGCATCCGTCATTCTGAGTGAGGGGTATGGAACAGAGATACCAATCGAGATGTTAAGTGCCATAGAAGCTACGGGGAAGACCTAAAATGGTGGCAAAGATTTCCCTTGTTTTGAGTTAGAAGTCTAAGGCTTGTGTCATTTTCAAGAATGCTGTTGTGCAAGCTATAATCTGACAAGATGCAGCAGGGAGTGGCTGTGTTGTCATCCTCTGCTCCCCAACACAGAGAGGTGTCTCTAATCATGCTTCCTCTCAGGGGCAAGTTTTCGTAAGGATGAAGGATCCAAGTCAGCAGATTTCCAAGGAAATATCAACCCCTGGCTGACTACAGGACCCCTGTCCCACTTCCCTACAACGCTGATGGCAACTTACGATAATTAATTCCCCATATGCATCATCACTCAGAAGACCAGGATCAGCATCTGGGTCTGAGTGTGCCAGGTGCTGGGAGGACACACAAGGCAAACACATCTCTTCTTCAGTAATAAAATCTAATGTATGCTGTGACAAGAAGGGTTAGACATGGGGGACTGGAAAGGCAACCCGTGGCAATACAGACTTCGTAATTGCATAAATGCCTAGATAGACCAGTGTTTTCTTGAGTTAAGTGAAATGAATCAAATACCATAAATCTCTGTTGGTTGTGTAAAAAGCTGCTACAGAATAAGCTAATTTGCTTCAGGACTTCTTAGGGCTGCCACACTCTTGCTGAAAAGCAGCACATTGACATGATCCATCTGTACTCAAGTATTTAAAAGTCTGAAAGATTCTCAGTTGACTGCAGTTGCTCTTTGGTGGAAAACAGCTGAGGCACTGAGTTTGGATCAGAACTTCAAATAAAAGTTTCAGATGATCATCTGTTAGACCACCAAAGACCTGAGTAATTATGTATCTGGTGGGATCCCTGTTTACAGAGAAATAATTAGTCTGAAACAGAAAATAATTTGCCTTTATTTAATTTTGTTCCAATAATTAAACACTATTTATGAAGCCCAAAAAAGGAATAAAGGAAGATTTTCTGTGGGGCATATTATTTATAAGGAAATGAGTTAAACAAATGAGATAATTTGGAAAATTAAGGATAAATATATTGATTCAATGTGAGAGATGCACACATGGCTACTCAGGAAATCCTGCTGTAAGAAATTACCAAGGCCAGATTACCAGACACGTATCTGCTGAAAGTTTAAATCAATAGATGTTGGAACTGCTTTTTCTCCAGAAACTGGGCACCATCAAATCCGCCCCTTTTGAATCATTATATATCCCCATTGAATCAAACTTCTAGCTTGAAATCAAGTCCTCAATCAGATTTCGGCCCAGTATTCTTCCTTCTTCAGTAGACATAACCTTTCTCCAGAGCTTCAGCATCAGTCCTCCTTGGAAAGAAACAAAACAGAATGTTGTCAAATTAACACGAAGCACATGAAGATCACTGCACACAAGGGATGAAGCACACATCTGGCAACATACACCCACCACTGTCCTGTGGACAATGGAACATAGAAGGAGCTGGAGCCTGCTGATGGAGTAATAATTGCTTACAACTGTGTAGGAAGCCACAGGCCATTCATTCTACTTAGGAACCTTTGTATCAATAGTCAGCTTGACTTGCTGCCTTGTCACCAGTGATGCAAGTAAAAATGATTGAAGGTATATTATGGCCTTGGTCTGCAATTGCACATAGCTTCATGGCTTATGAAGCAGTGGCTTGGTAGTTACACTCATGTATGTCTTTCTTTTTACTCAAAATCAACCAGGAATTTGCATTTCTGTCAGCTAAGACCTCAAGCTGAATAAGAAAATTATACTAATAGTTTCAATCCAAGCAATGAGAAGAGGTTCTCTAAGAAGTGTGCCTGGCCAGTCTGACATTAGGACCAGTTCGCAGGATAGTAATTGTCTGCTCCCAACTCCTCTCAGTGATGATCTTTATAGTGGATAAAAGGTCCACAGAGAAAATCTGAAGTTAAAAAAAGTCTACTAGAAAACCAAGAGAAATTTATTGTCCTGTAGAACACAGTTATGTATAAAACTGACAACAGTGGAGAACTGATTCTGCACAGTATTATACAAGGGACATGAGGAGTTTAGAGAAGCCAGCAAGTGGTCTGCTTGCTTGGGAGGACTGCAAGAAAGCTGACAGGTTTGAAAAAAGGTCTCAAATGACAAAACATCTGCTCTTCTTCTTTTGAATATTGGTGAGGGGCAGAGCATAAAATGCAAAACTTCTGACTTTGAGTCAGAGAAGCTCAGCATTAAATACATGAGTTCATGAGTGCATGAGTAGAGAAGCTTTAGAGGTAGCAGAGCACTCTCTCAATACAGCTCCCTGCTGTACCGGCAGAGGCAGCTAGAAGAAAATAAAAAGTAATCAGACTCTGAATCAAGAAATCAAATCTCAGTCTGGGTTGGACGAGTACTAAGAGGTACTGAGACACTTTACCTGCTATTGAAGCTTGCAGCATCAGAAGATGACTCTGCATCTCACAAAATGTATTTAGAAGTTTGAGACTCTATAAAACCAGTATGCCACATTTTTGTCATCTGAGTTTTGTAGCAACAGGATCTAGTGTTTCAGATCCCCACTGGGGCTGTGGATCCTGACCCAAGTCAAAGTTAGTGCAAAGCTCCTTTTCTGATCTGCAAAGCAGTCACCAGGTTCAGTTGTCTATCATTTAACTCCCAGCTGAATGCAAATCCCATCCCCTTAAAGCAGAGTCAGGGAAATCTCCAGCCTGCAAAGCCAGGGAATTCAGCTATGGATTTCATTATGGCTGCATCTGCATGAAATTTCTTTATCCCTCTCTTCCCTTCACTGTGTCCAGCATTCATCTGGTCTGCTGCTCTGGTGCTCTGTTCCCCTTGTGCTGCCCTGAAGGTCTTGTTGGTCTTTGCTGTGCCCTCCTCCACTCCTGGAGGTGGGTCAAGGAAACCTTAATTGTGTCACAGATTGCCAGGCATGGGATGGAGCTGTTGAGATCCTTATTCAGACTGTGAGGCAACCCTTGTGCTATGTGGAAGGTGCGAAGGAGGCGCTCTGTGATGTGAGGACGCTCTTTTGTAACCTTGAACAGCTTCCCTACACAGCCTTTTTCAGCTAGAAATACAGACAGGGAGAGAATTTTCACTGAACAGAAGAAGATCACAAATACCATGGCTCTAGATGTTACTTTTACAGTGTACTTTAATATTTTATGTTCATTTAAAGATTTAAAATAGCGTTCCTTCTTAAAGGACAAGGTAAAAATAATCCAACCCAGAGATACTGACGAAGGAACCGAAACCTCAGCTCATTGTAATTCTGTATCTCACCACTGGATGGTGATGCACAACCTATTTAAGTGAAAGTCCAGAACTGTGTAAGGATAGTTTTGCTAGGACAGATGATATTTTGCTAGGATTATCTGAATATTCCCTGCTAGACTAAAGATTGAGACAAAAACCAAAACCAGAACACCTGCGGATACACAAACTGCTGTTCACAATAATCTGGTGCATTTGTTTTGTTTTGTTTTGTTTTGTTTTACAATCTCAACTGATTTAATAACTTAATTTACAGTTTTTATGATTTCAGATATAACTAGAGAAACACAAAACAGTCTCTGTGTTTTTAAACTTCCTGTGAAAAATAGGGGAGAAAAAAGGGTAAGATCATGTGTTCCAACAAATATTGCATTTCTCTCTTGTGAAATCCTGGCTGCATATCATCAGCATTATCCCACTGCTTGAGATAACACACCCTTGCTGATGTGGTGCTTACTTATGGTTGTATTTTTAGTACTGTAAATTGTTAGCATCTAGGAAGTGATTATACTATTGTATATATATTTTTTAAACCCCAGTGTGTTTATAAAGAAAATGGTAAAGTAAGATATTAAATATATGAAATACCTGTGGACTACAAATATTTTTAGGTTGGGCTTGTACCTGTTAATCGATTTGCTTTTTGAAGAGCTCTCAGTGAAAACAGGACAGTACTTTGCTGCGGACTGAAGTCACTAATGTTTGAGGGGTCATCATCCCCTTCAATGAGCATCCTCGGGGGCAGGAAAGCCTGGAAGTGGTTTGTGTTCTGTAAATCTGTAGAGAAGTGTGTGGCTGCAATGAAATCTACAGCATTAGCCCAGTCTACACCAAAATTTGCTTCAGGATCAGAGAAGTATTTTAATCTGAAAGAGAAAAAAAACCCAAAATGTAACATAATGAAATCCACTGTAGAACACATTAGTCTATAATTCATCTCGAATGTATTTTGTTTGGTGTGAAATCCTGAGTGGTTGTAGTGCCAAAGTGACTTAAAGTCTCCTTCAGCATTTTACACCTAAGTTCTCCTGGCAGTGCTTCTCCTGTCGAGCCTAGCCACAGCTCCTGACTCTGCCTGAAGCTCCCAGAAAGGAATCAGCATCTCACGTTAAGCCCACAGCTTGCCCACCCATTGCAGCCTGGGCAGCCATCTCTTCCTGGTCATCCTGTGCTTTGAGAGCAGAAGTCTAAAGACTAGAGTCCTGATGCAAGAAAGTTCATGCAGAATTTATTGGGATACTGTCCTGGTTTGATCTATGATTAAGCAAATTTTCCTTTTAGTGATTTTGTCCTTCAGTAAGCTCTCTTTTAACTATCAGAAAGTTTTTGAGCTAGTGGACTGATAACGCTGAATGTTTATGTTACTGCTGAGACGCCAAGGTCATTTTGCTCTGCAGCCTCAGATGCTACAGGGAGCAGAAGTCATATCTGTAACTCTCCTGTAGGGAGGAGTGGTCTAGATGGACAGCAAAATTGACCAAAGTATTCCATTCCATAAATATATCTACATAAACTCAGTGTAAGGTCATGGAACTTCCTTCCCACTCCTTCCATTCTCTTCTCTCCATGACCAGCACCCAGAGAGGACTCCATCTGTGCATCACCATTGATCCCTAGGCTTGTGTGTTCCTGAGCCTCACAACTTTACCCTCAGCTCCTGTCTGCCCTGCTGCTATCTCTGGCAGCACTCCAGGATATTTTGGGACTGCTCACACTAAGGAGAGTGCCCCAGGAGTTGCTGGGGGTGGGGGAGGCAACAGAGATGTTGCAAATTCCTGAACATACTTCTATATAATTGTGCATATTTTCTTTTGTCATTAGTGTTTGATTAAAGCTGTCTAGTCTATTTTTCAATCCAGAAAGTCTCTCTCCCTTTATTATCTCTCTCTTTTCCCTACCTGGGGGGGGTGGAGGAGGGGTGGAAGGGATTGAGAGCATTATTGTTGCTGGTTTAATCGCCAATCCTGAGTAAAACTGTGACATATACTCTCATTTCAAAGAGGCATGCAGGTGGCAAGATCCCCCCTGCTCCCCTCTCATCCCAGTACCTGTCCTTGAACTTGGGCAGTGCATAAGCAATGGAGCTGACATGTGCCCTCCACATGAGACGAAGGGCTTCATCCATTTCAAAGGAGGAGAAGACTGCAGGGCTCTTGGCTTTGTGTTCTGTAGACAACAGGTACTACAGCAACAGGGAGGAAAAAAGGCAGAGAAATGAGGGGAGGTTTAAATCAGATTAATTTTTCAGACTTATGTACATACCTCACAAAATAGTAAGTTTGCAAGATAAGGGAAATTGCTTTTGAGTAGATAGAATGTGTTGTTTTGTAAGTAACTATGATGTCTAACTTAAGGAGAAAAATATGATTAATAGTGATTTATAAAGTGAATAAATACAAATCAAATGGTATAAAAACTGGAAAGATACAGATTCAATGGATGGACCACTCATTGGATAAGGAACTGGATGGATGGTTGTACTCAAAGTCTGGTAATCAACAGCTCAATGTCCAAATGGAGACCTGTGACAAATGGTGTTCCTCAAGGATCAGTACTTGGACCAGTGCTATTTAACATCTTTGTTGGTGACATGGACAGTGGCACTGAAGCACCCTCAGCAAGTCTGCTGATGACACCAAAGTGTCTGGTGAGGTTGACAAGCTGGAGAGATCTTGACAGGTGCAATCTGTGTGAAGTTCAATAAGGCCAAGTGCAAGGTCCTGTACCTGGGTCAGGGCAATCCCAAGCACAAATACAGGGTGGGTGGAGAATGGATAAAAAATAGCCTAAGGGAGAAGGACTTAGGGGTGATGGTGGATGAGAAGCACAACAGGAGCTTACAATGTGCACTTGCAGCCCAGAAAGCCAACTGTGTCCTGGGATGCATCAAAAAAAGTGTAGCCAGCAGGTTTAAAGGAGCTGATTCTCCCCCTCTTCTCAATTCTCATGAGGCCCCACCTGGAGTATTGTGCCCAATTCTGGAGTCCCAAACATAAGAAGGACATGGAGCTCCTGGAGAAAGTCCAGAGGAGGCCACAAAGATGGTCTGAGGGCTCAAGCACCTCTCCTATTAGGACAGGCTGAGACAGTTTGGGCTGTTCAGCCTGGTGAAGAGAAGGCTTTGGGGGGACCTCATAGCGTCCTTCTAATTCCTGCAGGGAGCCTACAGAAAAGCTGGGGAGGGACTTTTTTTGAAGGCCTGTAGTGCGAAGAGGTAATGGATCAAAACTGGAGGAGAAGAGGTTTAGGTTAAGGAAGAAATTCTTGGCTGTGAGAGTGGTGAGACACTGGAACAGGTTGCCCAGAGAAGTTGTGGAAGCTCCATCCCTGGAATGGGATGGAGGCCAGGTTGGATGGGGCTCTGAGCAACCCGGTCTAGTGGGAGGTGTTCCTGCCTATGCAGGGGGGTGGAAACTAGATGATCTTAAAGGTTCCTTCCAACCCTAACCAGTCTATGTTTCTATGGAATATCCTCACTGAAGTTAACTGGAGTTGCCATTCTTTGTCTTCAATGGAGTCAACATTTTATCTGAATAATTTAGGCATTTTGTCACAATAATTCAATGAACTTTTGTAGCTGAATGCCACAGAAGCTTGTCTGAAGTACTGGATTCCTTGAAAATCTTTTTAAACTCTTTTCGCCACAACATCCTAAAGATTTTTCAAAAATAGGAAAAATTATCCTTAATGATTATCATTGTGGCTTTTTGAGGGGTGGATCTTGCATAATAACTTCTGAAACATAGTGCATAGGAAAAATAATCTTAAGAAATCCAGTTTTTCTCTAAAACCTCTGCCTTTACTTGCAGTTGATAAGAGGGACTTACGGTTTAAATTTTCTGATCACTATCGATTATTTGACTACCAACAAAAATGTTTCATATAGAGGTCTATCTATAAAAATAGTTATTGAATGTATGAAGTAAGAAATATTGTCATCTTTGGGATTGGGGAATAGCTGAATAAGGAGGAAAGAGAATATTGACTTGCATATATAAGTGTTCTTTGGAATGAAGTTTCACCATTTTCATTTTTTAAGATGTTCAGAGGAATAAATGAACCTTATAAAACCAACAACAGGCCATTTCTCAAGGGTAATGTTCTATCTTGCATGCTTATTTTGCATTGCTAACATAAGCAGTATAGGAATAATACATATATAACTTCTAATAAAATGGTCTCTTGGGATGGACTCCAAAATACAGAATTATCTTAAAGGAAAGAGAAAACCCATAACCTGTAAAAATCCTGGCCTTCTTATCTCTGACTCACTTTACATAATGATTTTCATTTTTTCTGTGTGTTACTTTTATATCAAGCTGTTATTGAAAACAAGCCAAGCTCTCTCAATCTTACAAAAACAGTAATAGCAGTTTTTGAAAGTAATATTCTGGTATAATTTCCTACCAAACATGAAAAATATGTAAAATTATTTACTTCAAAATAGGCCTTCCACTCATCCATGAGCTTGGGATAGCGAGACCAGCAGTCAGCAGTGCTGTAACAGAAATCAGCTCCTCCCTCCTCTGGTGGCAAAATTTCTATCTGGTACTGCAGCTGCCCAAAGAGGCCAGCCTCCACTGCTCCTAGAAAGGGTATGACAGCCAGGTAGTAATTCATACCTGTATCAACAATTTAAAAGGAGGAGGTGTTAACCACAAGCAAAATAAAAGTTCCTGCATAAAAAAATTAACTCTTCCATACCAAATGCAATCATTTCAAATTTCCAGATACAACTGTGATCAGCAGTGTGACATATGTACCAAAATGCACTAATGATTTTATCTGTATTGTTTTAGATATTATTTACAATATTCATTATATATATCTTCTTCAATAGTCTTGCATGAGCTGACAGTGTGCTGTATTTTTCAGGAAAGGGCAAACAACTGGGAAAAGTTAGTTCTTCATAGATTGCCATGGCAAATACATCAAAAGTCTCTCAGATATTAGTTTAAAGCTAAGTACAGAAAGACTAAGGGATACTCCAGCAATCTGTCTTAATTTAAAAAACAAAGCAAAATAAACAAAAAAAAATCACCAACAACAAAGCCAAACCAAACAAGAACAAACAAGCAATCAAAAAAAGAACAAAAAAAACCCACCCCAAAATAAACAAGCAAACAACAGAAAAACCAAACCAAACACCCTCTTAGATGCATTGTAGGCATATTAGAAATGAAAAGGGAAATAGTAGTGATATTTTACTGGAAAATAATTCTTTTGTTTTTCAAAAATATTCTACTCATTGAAAACTTCTAGGAAATCACCTCAGTTTTTTGTTTAGATTTATTTTACGATGGCTTCCTTTGGTCTGGTCCATAAGCTGGAACAGGAAGACCCAGCATGTAAGAAACACAGTTTCAGTTCTCACCAATGTTGGACCACATCTCCAACGACAGTGCTCATAGGGCTATTTGATATTCCTCATTTAAAAGGAGGATTTAAATTTTTCCTCTTAACTGTGTTTTCCTTGTAGAAATACAGTTTAATATCTTTCATTGAAGAAAAGCCTAGAGACCAGGTGTTCTCCCACTTGGGTAGGTGCTCCTGAGCCATTGCCCTGAGAAGTCGTTTGCTCATGTTTGGTCTTAAGACCATGGCCTGCCTAGGTATTTTGTGCACAGTCCCAGCAGTGAGGACCAAAATAATCAAAACCTGACCACCTACCACCTACCATGTATCCCTGTCCTACTTTATTCCATTATTCCACCTCCTGTATGTGGCTGGGAATTCACAGGAAGCATATGGCCAGTCAGAAGAACAAAGGAAACGTCCCAAGTGAAAAGAAGACAGTGTCACACTGAAAGTCATTGCTAAGCTAGGACTGGTTTCTTGGTCACTATTTCATAAGAAGAATTTAAACCTGGATTTCATGTCAGAAAGTACTTATATTCTTTTAAATGGCCTTATATACATTACATATTTATACTTGCCTGGGGGACTCAGAGGGCAGAAAACAATACAGGAAAGGACTATACTGAATATTATTCTAGGCAAAAATCATCAAAAGTAATCCAGGATTTTTTGGATGTTTTCATTTTTGTGAAAACTGAAGGATCTGAACATGTATTTTTAGAGATATTGAGGAAAGCACTGAAAATGTCAGCAACACTGACATTGGTAATTCAGATCTTTACACATCTCTCTATCTTCAGCTTGTTGCTACTTCTTGGGATAACAAAATAATCCCAGAATTTCAGCCTATTGGGATTTCAAGAACAATAATAGAGACAGAAATTGTCTAACAGCTCACGTATGCCGGGTCAAAGTATTAACTGAGTTTCAGCTGCATACTGAACAAGCCTGCTGGATAAATATTTTTAGTGTAATTAAAGTAATTATGTTATTTAGGTATTGTAGACATGAGGTCTATCTTTATTTCATTTTACTGGCCACAGTGAAGTTGTGGAGGTACAACTGAAGGGAGAAAAGTAATGTCAGATTAGTGCTACTGAGGGTGATGCAAGGATCCAGGTCCTGCACCTGGGTTGGCACAACCCCAGGCACAAATACAGGCTGGGGGCAGAATGGCTGGAGAGCAGCCCTGAGGAGAAGGACTTGAGGTTGATAGTTGATGAGAAGCTTATCATGAACTGCCAATGTGTCCTGCAGCCCAGAGAGCCAATTGTGTCCTGGGCTGCACCAAAAGAATTGTGGTCAGCAGGGCCAGGGAGGTGATTCTGCCCCTCTGCTCTGGTCAGACCCCACCTGGAAAACTGTGTAAAGTTCTGGTGCCCTCAGCACAGGAAAGACATGGAACTGTTGGAAAGGGTCCAGAGAAGGGCCACCAAGATGGTCAGAGGGCTGGGCACCTCTGTTATGAAGACAGGCTGAGAGAGTTGGGGCTGTTCAGCCTAGAGAAGAGGAGGCTCCAAGGAGACCTTAGAGCACCTTCCAGTACCTGAAGGGGCTACAGGAAGGCTGGGAAGGGGCTTTTAATCAGAGAAGATAGTGATAGGACAAGAGGTAATGGTTTTAAACTGAAAGAGAGGACATATACGTTAGATATTAGGAAGAAATTCTTCACTATAAGGATGGTGAGGAACTGGAATGGGTTACCCAGGAAGGTTGTTGATATCTCATCCCTGGCGGTTTTTAAGCCCAGGTTGGATGAGGTTTTGTGCAACCTGGTCTAGTTGTAGGGTTTCCTGCTCATGGCAGGGGGGGTGGAACTTGATGGTCTTTAAGGTCCAGTCCAACCGTAATGATTCTAGGATTCTAGGATTCTATGAAACACGAAGATTCCTGCTTGACATTCTCATGCTAAGTTTTACTTCAAAGTTCTAGCATCTAAACTGAACAGATCTGCTCTGAAGTAAAAGAAAACTGAAATTTCTACAAATGTCTACCTATATAGATATCTATCATGGTGTTTCCCACACGTTTTTACATGCATTTTTGCAGTGTAAACATTTTTAAGGCTGCAAATGTGCATTTTTTTCCCTTCCTCAAATTAGTTATCAAAGTCAACTCACTTTCATTTATTCATCACACTTAGGTGTCTTGATGCAAGTTTTTATCAGAGAATTATGGAGTCCTGGAATTACTTTGTATCACAGAAGTCTAAGGTGAAGAAAGATTCTTACTTGCCCTCTAGGATACTAATCATATTTTGAAGAAGAACAACGTAATAGTTTGTACTTACAGGACCACCAACTTCTTACAGATATGCACAGGAGGTCTCCATCTTCATAGCCACAGGGAGTAACATGAGAAGGATCTGCTAATCTGCCTGAATCACATAAAATAATACACCAAATATTTTGCAATCTTTTCCACACAAGAAATCCCACAGAGATAACATTTATATATATATGTATGTAGTAGTAAAGCATGCAGAAGTTTGCTCAGAGAAGCAGAACAATTACTGTTGTTTTGCTTCATAAACTACTGTTCCTAGAGTAGTTGAATTTCTCAGTCCATACTTCATGCACTACATAGTAATTTGATTGTATTTTACATTTCAATTTATTCCTCACTTTAAATGTATTCTGAGAATTTATGGAACTGTCTGAAAGTAGGACATAGGAGTGATATTTTTATGGAGATATAAATATACATGCACATATGGACGTAAAAACATACACAGATGATGCATAGTTTTCAATACATGCAGGGCTGCTAGTGTAGGAGAGCTGCTTAACAAGCAGAATAGCACGAATTAAATGTGCTAGTAATTGTCTCACCTAATTGGGTTGTATGATACACAATCCCTTCTAGTTTAATGATGCATACAAACATGGCCTTTCTGTGAAGTTAACCATGCAAACGTTGTTGTATCTGATTAGCAGGGTTTTCCAGCATCTGTGCTGTAGCAAACATGCAAGACATTTTGCAATTATCCGTGACACATGTAAAGCATATTTTGCTTTAAGCACATGATGTGGAGAAATAGCCTAATTCCTGAAAGCATAATGTACATATACATTATGTAGTAACTAGTCATGTAGTGAGTCAGGAAGTCTGCTTTAAGTGCAGGATGGGAATTACCATGGTCAGATCCAATGACTTGAGCTATTCCAGAAGATCTCAAACTCTGTCCTGCAGAGCACTTACCTTCTGACAAGTCAGCTGAGTGCCAACATTGTCATTTCTGTCAGATTAGAACTAAACCTCATTGCATTCTTCAAAAAAACAAACAAAATTTTCTGGTGCTATTTACTTGGGAAGAAGAGATGGTGATGAACCACGTGCATACACATTATCCTAATTATCCTCTCTAGCTGATGGGACAGAGCTTGTGCTTTGGGGCATGCTGGCTGCTCAAGCCTGCATCTTTCAGTAGCAGAGTAAGGGGAGCATGAACATGCAATGGTGAGAAATGCAGTTCAACAGGGTATTTTTTAATTAAAAATTATACATTGTAGTATTTACAGAAATATTTTTTTAAAGATTCTACTTTGACACAGGACATCAGAAATAGGCAGTGGTAGCTCAGTAATGTGCAAAGGGGAAGAATGGGAAGGATAAAAGGAATAATCGCACTTAAGATTTACCAAATATCGTTAGCTTAGGTGTTTTGGGAAAATGAAGAGTCTTGAGTAGTATCAGTGAAAATTATAAGATATGTCTAAATTACTTGGAGCTGGAAACACTAATCCTACTTCCACCTGGAGGTTTACACTCCAGGTCTGTCCTCTCTGCTCCCTCCTGTTCCCTGTGTTTAACATGATCTTTACTTCTGTCTTTAGCTCCACCCCAGCTATCTCAGACTTTGTGTGTGCTGACTGTGCTTCCCAGCTATGTGTCATTAGCAACTATGTGCAACCTCATCAGGAAAACCTCTGATGGTTTTTGTGGTACAGTTGTTAATGGAAGCTAAGTGCAATTTTCTCAAGAATGATTAACTGAAGAACTCTGAGCACATCCTCCATTCGGCTGTAAACTTGTCTTGGCAACACACAACACTAAACTCTCCTTTTTGTGTTTACTTATCAAATTTGAAATTCCTCTTCTCATTCTTATTTTGTAAATTGTCATTCCAAACTTCCATTCTATGCTTTGATTATACAGAGGGAGGAAACGCATCTCTGGGCTTTCGTAAAACATCATTTATTCCATAGTAGAAAATATCTGGTTAGTCTGACACAATCTATCTTTGACTCACATAATGTGCATTCTACCTCTTTTTCTGTTAAGCTCCATGCCATTAAGTATTCTTTCCTCTATACTTATTCTAATAGTATCTGTTGCTAATGTAAGAAAAATATATGGTTTTGTGTCCTTATCCCATTTTTCTTCCTAAAATATAGGTACAACATTTCCTAAACTTCAGACATATAATTCTATCTGAATCTTTCTTAAAGTTCTTGCTTCTGGATTTGCACTTTTACAGGTCACTTCTTCCAAGGGGGGATGGGAACTATCCAGTTTCATGTCTCTGTATAAGTAGGTATCTCAGTTAACTCCATCTCCCAAATGGCAATTTTTATTTCCAAAATCTCATTTCTATCAACCATGATGCTTCAATATCATTGTCTCTACTGTAAGTTTAGGCAAATTAGTAATTTTGGGTTTTGACCATGAGTAGATTATTGCAAATATTTGTACCGCTCTTATTAAATATTTTCCTTTGCTCTCTGAAGTTTACATAGGACCATATCAATAAAAGTATTTTCTAAAGTAATAAAACTTTCATGACCAGACAAAAAAATGTGTAGTTTTCATGGATCTGCTGTCCTGCATTATTAATTCAAATCCTTTCACAAGTGTTTCTGTATCTGCTTCCCTGGTTTGGCCAACAAGCAAACAAGAATGACTGCCCCAGATAACAACCAGCTTCTGAGGGATGAGTCATTAGAATTTGGACATAATTTAAAACAAGACAAAACCAGCAAAAAATGAAATTAACTTTTTTAAAAAAAAACCAAAAACACAACAAAAACAAAACAACAAACGTATTTAGAAAATAATAAAGCTACTCCTAAACTGATCAAAAATGGTGAATGGAAACAAATAATTAGAGGGAAAGGTGAACTTTTGACTACCTGTATTAGGAATGAAACTCAAACCACCAGTAAAATTAATAACATTAACAACCAAAAAAGCCTATCAGTTAACAACTTAAGAACAGAGCTGCAGAGTGCAGGACCTAAAATCTGTCTGCTGTAAATTGGAGCAACTGGGAATATCTTTTCAAAGATTTTTCAGCTAATTGAAACATTGCCGGTCTAAACCACAGATCTTCTGGAGTCTGACCAGCCTTGTGCTTAGCAATACCTTTTTCTATCAGGTAGTTTAACAGCTATTGCTCAAGAAGGCAATAGTGCTCCCTTCATTCAGGGCTTTTCTTTCAAATTGGCAGCTCAGGGTGACCCAAAGTGGGTGTGTTAAACATTGAACTGCTCTAGCAAGTTAAAGACAGCTCATACCTGTACGAAATTGCCACCCGTGCTGCAGTGGTAATCCCCAGAGAATATTGCCAAAATTTTGGGATCCAAAGGCTGTAAAATATTTAGCTGAAGACTTTAGCAAGATCTTATACATTCCCAGTCGTTCTGGATAGTTCCAAGCATTGATGACAGTTTTGTTGTCCTTTACTGGGAAATCCAGCAGGCTGTCATGGGCAAGGTCCCATAGGGGGGGGTAGACATCTTCAGTGGCATCTTTTCCACTCCATGCTGTGGCAGTCGATGGACTCAAGGTAGCAGTCATTAGAAGAACAGCATGTATGCCAAAGTAGGGCCACATTGTGAAGGTTTGTGACCCAGGTGTTTGTGGCTGCAGGGCTTTTATCATGGAAGGGGAGGGCAGGGCAAAAAAGGGTGACTCAGATTCAGAGGTCTCCATCTCCCTTACCTCTTTCCCGTGACCCTGACCTGGAGTGGCCAGACTAGCAAGATGTGAGTAATACTTTGTCCTCCCTGTGAGAGACAGGGAGCAGCAACAGATGTTTAAGAGGGATCAGTCTGACCAGGATATGTCCAAATCCGTGCTGCTGATGACACATATTCACCCTCCCAAAAGTCTGAGGTGCTATACTACTGATTGTACAATCATATTATCAGCATTTTTGTCCACAGAGATCACCCCAAAACAGACACAGGCAGGGTTAGGTTAGGGCCGAGGTGCTCTGAGAAGGACTCCAGGTGTCAACCAAGGAAAAGCAGTGACATGCAGTGGGTGCTGCCATTGTCACCTGTGTCTTTTGGCCCTGGGACAACTGCCTGCAACCTTCAGATTCCAAAGCATTGCAAGTAGCCAGATCAGCCTGGCTGCAGGCCATGCAGCACCTGGCTACCTGGTTCTTTTAGTGTTTGTTTGTCTTGTGTGAAAAATGGCCAAAGACTTCTACTAAACCTCCATGATCTTGTAGACTTCAAAGAGACCACAAGGCCATCCCTCCACTGATAAAATCAGTGTCTGATTAAGTTACACTCCAACAAAAATGAAACTATTCAGCTACCTTCACCTCACGTACTTCTAGGAATTTATAGTCTTAAGCTGCTTTTTTCTCAGATAAGCAATGATTACAAAAGAGCACTCAGCAAACAAATTAATAATTTCTTATCTCTGTAGTCTTTCTCTTGCATGAGAAAAATTGCAAATGCCCATTTTCTTTTAAGTAATTCTATGAGTTTGGATTGTGTTTTGTGTTCTTAAAGTACCCTAAAGCCAGGAGAAGAGCAAGTCAAAACTGGATGCAAGCCTTCTACAGTATATTTAAAATAAATGTGTCATTTCAAGATTTTTCCATCTTTACTCATTAAGGAAACTTTCTACTAAATATCTAATTTTTTCAATGGTCACTTTTTTATTTTTGGCTCCGTTATTGAGAAAGAAACCCAAAGGCTTTTGAAAAAAAGTCAAGGTTCAAAAGAGGTAAGCACAAATCTGAGAACACATCCTAATTGTGCTGCCTCATAGAGGTTTCAAATAATCAAATTATTTCATTAAGTTTTGGGGATTGGATTTATCTTTGCTAACTATGGGCATTCAAACATTAACCTAGCTATGTAGATTCCCTCGACAGGCAAAGCAGAGAATCGGACACGTCCAGAACAGAACTAATTTAAAATACACTACTAAAAGATGTATTATTCTTGACTGTCTGTAGAGGGAGTTGAAATTACAAATTTAGCTTTAGATACAGAAAATTACTTTCAGATTGGATAAAAACAATGTTTTTTTACCTTCTTTTACATAACAATTTTGGAAATGTTTTCAAATGTACTTGTTTTTCTTGAAAGAAATTGTTCTACAAAATAATCCTGAGGAGAAATGTCAAAAAATGTGTTGTCTATATATCTATATATAGAATCATAGAATCTGTTCTGGTTGGAAAAGACCTTTAAGATCATCAAGTCTCAGAACTGCCAAGTCTTCCACTAAACCACATCCCTAAGTGCTACATCTACATGCCTTTTAAATATGTCCAGAGATGGTGGTTCCGCCACTTCCCTGGGAAGGTTCTTCCAATGTCTGACAACCCTTCCAGTGAAGACTTTTTTCCTGATATCCAAGCTAAACCTCTCCTGACACAACCTGAGGTGGTTTCCTCTTGTCCTATTGGTTGTTACTTGGAAGATGAGACCAACCCCCACCTCACTACAGCCTTTTTCAGGTAGATGTGGAGAGCAATAATATCTCCCCTCTGCCTTCTTTTCTCCACGCTAAACAGCCCCAGTTGCCTCAGCTTTGGACAAGCTCCATCACCTCAGTGTCCTTCTTATGGTGAGGGGCCCAGAATTGAACACAGTACTCAAAGTGCAGCCTCACCAGTGCTGAGCACAGGGGGGAAATCCCCTCCTTATCCCTTCTGGCCACACTATTCCTGGTACAAGTCATGATGATGTTGGCTTTCTTGGCCACCTGGGCACACTGCTGGCTCATGTTCAGCCAGCTGTCAGCCAGCACCTCTAGGGCTTTTTCTGCTGGGCAGCTCTCCAGCCACTCCTTCCTAAGCCTGTAGCTTTGCCTGGGGTTGTTGTGAGTCAAGTGCAGAACCCAGCACTTGGCCTTACTGAAACTCATGCAATTGGCCTCAGCCCATCAATCCAGCCTGTCCAGGTCCCTCTTTATAGCTTTCCTGCCCTCAAGCAGATCCACTCTCCAGCCCATATATTACGTTATAATTGAAGTAATGAGCAGTGAGATTCACCTTAAAAACAAGGATGCTGAAAGGTGTTAGCTGGGGCACAAAATAGATGGAGAAAACCTGAGATTGTATTAAATAAAAGCACAAAGGTTATAATTGCACTAGAGCTGAAATTTTCGTTGGGAAAATGAAAGATTGATACATTCTAGTCATGAGGGATGTTCATACTAAAGTATTCAGTTTAATTTTTTTTGTTTAATTTTTTTTTATTTATTTATTTATCAGAAGCCATATACTTAATTGGGCATACACAGAGACACCAAAAACATAAAAAATAAATTTAGATTATTTGATAATGAATAATGTTCCAAATAAAATCTGATTGCTTCTATTTTAAGAGACAACAGATTCGTAGCTGTGGTGGGATATTTACTATATGCATTTTTTCTTTCCCAGATGAAGCAATTACTTCATCATGAGGCTGGCTGGGTGAAACAACTGGCTGCATAAATGGTTATAAAGACAAGTATAAATACAATGTCTCCAGAGTTCCAGTTCTTAATATTAAAAGAAGATAAACTAGCAGCAAGGTAAAAATACTGATTGAGGAGCAAGCCTACACACATGATGTGTGACGGGTACCTGATGCTTTTAGATGTAATCTTTCAGATCAGAGTGCTCCAGAGGAGTACAGGCAATACACAAATTTTCTGAGCAGGTTCACTTGTAGGACCAGTGTTAAGGTGTGTATATATATAAAATAAACAAACAAACAAAACACAAAAAACCCCAAATCCCCTCCATCAGACCTGAAACAAGAATATTTGAATTAACTTATATTTTTCATTTTCATAACGATATTATGGAGGTGCTATTGCCTTATAGGTTAGTTCAGATGATATCATAACCTTAATGTCTTCTTGTTATCTTCAGCTGAAAAGGAAAAAGTTACACTAATCACAGAGGTAAATATCTGTAGTATGTAACACCTACAGACATATGGTCTTCATCATAACCTTGTCAACAGCACACACCATAAAATACATAAGCTTTATTTTCATAACATGGTGGAATTCATTCCTTTGATGCAGACCACACAAAACCCCCTCTCTTGTACTTAAAATTTAGTGAAACTAAAATAGATAGATACATTCCTGAGAGCATTAGAGTTGTAAACAATTGTCTGATGTAGGAAGATGAGAATACATTTTAATACGACTATTTTGTCTCAAAGAGAGTTACTCAAATACAGCCCTAAGTCTGCTGATATATTCAAGGAAATTTTTTGGCTGTTTGTATATCACTATGGAAAGAGTAAACTGCAGAAAAAAAGCACCAGAATTACACTGTGAGTTGGCTCTTTTTCAAGCTTTCATTAATTATGCATCAATTTATAAGACAGATTAACTGAATCTTCAGTTGTATTTTTAGCATGGCATTTTAATTAGATGAAAATGAGAATAAGTGGGAATAACTAATTAGAAAAAATTAGCATCATGGCAAAGATTCATTAAAAGAGAGGCAAACACATCCAAAGCAGTAAATCTGTAGCTAGATGCTAGTGCTCAGATTAGCTGATGTGAAGTATATAAAATGACAGCATCAATTAGAAACTTGGACCAAAACAGCTTTTTTGCCATTTGGAAGGAATAAACAATTAATTCAGAAATTTAAATCAGAAGATATTTTCACCTCTTGAAACTCAGAGACTGCAGAGAAAATTTTCAGAAGAGTGTGATCCATCTTCTTCCAGCTGCAGCCATTTTCTCTAGACTGAAAAAATAAAAAGAAGGGGGAAGGGAGAAGCTTCCTTGCAAGAAAGGAAAGGAGAGCTAGCAAAAATGTTTCTCAAAGAAATAAATGAGTCTTTATTGTGTAAGCAGGAAAAATAAATTTTGGTACAAGATAACTCAAAAGAAATGTAATAAAATAAAAGACAGGAGATATAAATCATCCTTACATTTATTGCCTAATTTTGTTTCTGTCATGAGAAAGAATAGCACTCTTGTTGCTTCTAATTGATATTCTGTGTCAGTACACCACACAGTAATTTGGTTCTGTTGTTTCAGTCGAAATGACAGAGGGGAGAAGGGTGATTTTTAAGAAAAAAGAGATTTTAGCCTTGTTTAGTTAAGTGTGAATAATCTGCTAGAAACAAATTCCAAATCTATTTGATTAAATTAAGATGTATATTTAACATATGCTTCCTACACCAAGGCAGTCATTTTTGAAATATAATCATAGTACTATAGACCTAGGAAAGGTATCTGAGGACCAAAAACATACATGGGCAGATATTAAAGGGACAGACATTAGAGGGCTGACTGACTATTGACAGATACTTGCACAACAAAGCTAGCATTTTGAAATGAAATCTAATTATAGTATACGGAGAGATGTCACATCACCAAGTTAAGAGATGATAGAAAGCACACTTTTAAAAACAGAGTAGGACAATGATGAGAAATATTTCTGTTCTCCATTTTTTCATGTTTTGGTTTCACTTGGCTTTACTTTTAGATTGCATCCCAGACTCCAATACCTGGCTGTGCCCAATGACTCAGCGTTTGAGGTTTCTCATATGACACATATGAGGTTTCTCATATGTCCTCATGTGAAATAGGACATTTCATACACACTAATATCAATTTCATAATACAAGTGTCCAATGCACAAACATTAATGTGATATACATTTCCTGTAGCTGACAGCTATCTGCTGATATTACAAAGCAAGCAGAAACATGACCAAGTGCCACAAAGGCCCTCAAGCTTGGAACTGTAATGGAAACCCTGCAGCCCACAACCAGGCAGCTGTTGTGGGACAGGGCTTTCTTGTCCATTGCTCCATGTTGCCAAAAATTTAGGCCTTGGATTATCATAGGGATGCATGAGAAAAAGATGTTTTGTTTTAAATGTGTTTGGAAGGAATTTTAGTCCCCTCTGAGGTCTCATTAATTTTACTGGAAAAATGTTCAGCTTCCCAAATATTCCTGGCCTCCTGAAGAGCAACTTCCTCAAATATGGCGCATGACCTTACTCAGTTTGAATCATATTTAATTGTCTTGGTTTATTATCATCAGGAGGATGACAATAGTCTTTGCTGAAAAAATTCATGTCTCAGCATCTCATTCAGGTCTCTGTCTTGTTGTCACCTCAATTCCCAAGATAACCTGAGTTCCTCCTCCCCCCTGCCTACACCATCTTTTGGCTGACGCTTTGTGGTCTTGGGGGGGAGCCACAACCCGGTGTTTACTCACAGTGGGTAGAACACCATGGAAAACCATTCAGCAGAAGAGGCTAGGGATTGATTATCTGAACTTTTTCTACTGCTTGGGTGCTGAAAGGAGCTGTTCACCCTAGGAATAATGGTTGTCTTTCCCAAAGAGTGATGAGATCTGTTAGAGATGACTAGGAGGGTCATCAACACAGGTGTAGGAAAGCCTTACACCATGGCCGATATTTAAATGAAAGACCAGGAGTAATTTCTTTTTTTTTTTTTTTTCTTTTTTTGCCTGTGTATAGACCTTATTAAAGGCTAATTTACACAGAATAATGTGCCATACAATTAAGCACAGCCAACAGACAACTTTTACAGAAGGCAGGTTTCTGAAGTCTGGGACTTCCTCCTGGATTTCTGTTGCATTTTCTTCTGATCAATCTAATTTAAAAAGCTCAGCCTTGGAGCCAGAAGACTTGGATTCCTGTTCAGATTCAACTGCCTTTGAACTAGTAATTAAAAAGAGAAGTATTGAATTTTATTTTGTCTGAGTACACCAGAATAAAAAAAACAGGCTCTGATTCTGGGCTTTTCTCTTACACTAAAATCCCACAGCAAAACTCTTTGCAATGAGATATTTTATATTTTATATTCTTGTTCCACAACTGTGAATGCTAACAGTGTGGGCATAACACAACTTCTAACCCAATTACTCATGTTTGGCGTTTTTTTGCTTCGTTCTTTTTTTCTTAGTCACCAGGCTGATCGCCGGAAATCAGGAATTTGCCTCACGTTTTCCAGTAGAGTCAGAATGGGTGCCAGGTAATGAGCGAGGATGGTGAAACTGCAAGCCGCTGTAAATTTGCATATGACCACTAGATGATGCTATATAACTTTTCAATCTCTATTACTTCCACATGTAGCTAAATATAAAAATATATATATATATAATCAGAAGGATAGACTAGGTCTTGGTTTAAAATACACTGGCAAATATGCAGAAAAGCCAAATCCACATTCCTCTCCCAGTCAGCAGTTGTTGACACATGGATGTACTGAGAGGGTGCATCTGATTTCAGGGCTCCTTGTGCTAGATCAGAAATATTCTGGCCATGTGCTACATAATTATTTTAAACAAACAGCAAAGTTGCTTTCAAAAACTGGTAAAAAGGTAACTTTTCCCGTCAGTTTTTAGGCTGGATCAGGTATTATCTCTTGTGGTCAGAATAACACTTTAGACTGGCAGAAATGTCCCATTCCAACATCCCAGTTGAACCAAATTATCTTAGTTTTGAACCAGATGAAACTTGTGGTGTCAGGTAATGTGGTAGTGCAAGAAAGAAGGCTGTGGTTCAGAAAAAGGCTTTGGAGTCATCCTGACTTTTCCTATTTTTCTTAGAAGAAATAGCTCCTCTGATCTCTATGCCCTTTGTATGTGTGAAGCCTTTAATATATTTCACATCTTTGTGTCACTGTTCAACCACCAACAGTGAATCTGAGTCGCAGGATGGATATTGCTACAGATACAGACAAGTACATGTCCACATATTCATGAGGGTTTAATCATTTTCAGAAATACTGAAGGGGAGAATCCCACATTTGGCTGCCTGGGAAGCAGACTAGCAGTTGCTCTTGCCTCAGGGAGGTATCAGTCTATGCAGTTTCCAGAACTCCCGGGTCAGGGAACACTGCCTATGCACTAATGTGCATAACATTTCCATGACCAGGCAGTCATGGAAATAACTCTGCCATCATAGATGTGCTCATTTTACATCACTGGTGCAGGTCACCATTATCTGAATGGCTTGAATCAGACTAATTGACACAGCAGTTGATGAGGACACACAGGCTTGAATTAGGCTTGAAATTTGCTTTAAGCATAAGTCTGGTCCTTTGCCAAAGCTTTGACAGTGATTACAAGATGTAGGTTTTAAAGATTTTTACTAAGAGCTGTAAAACACTTTCAAAAGGTGAGTTGTCTGAATACATCTAATTGTTTTTATTCTATTTGGTCATGTTTATTTTGATGTTGCAGTGGTGAAAAGAAGTCTCACACTTCTGTAAAGTCACTACTCAGAGACAAAGTCTATTCAACAGATGGGTGCACAATAAATTCTTAATTTTCAGGAATGTGGCTAAGCTGAGTTGTATAAATCACTGAATAAGTACTGGAGATCTTAGTGAATAAAGCTACCTGATCCTTCATATATAAATACATTTATAGTCAATCTGCTCAATCTTTAGTCAACCTTCACTTAAGGTTGAAAATGTACTAATGTCCTTGGATTTTGTTTATTTTGCTTGGTACAATATACCCATTCCATGCTCTCACGTGACACCAGATAACTGTCAAGGTCAGTAGCATCCCTACACCCTGCTTGTCACATGCTGTTCCTAGAATGGCTTATTCCATCCCCCTGGTCCTACTTCTATTCCTCAAAGGAGACCTAGGGAAGAGTGTTTCTGACAGCCCCCCCTACCCCTGTTCAGTGTTTACCCCTTTGTGACAGAGGTGAGAGACAACATCTCTTTAGTATCTTCTACTTCCCATTTTGTTTCTGCCCCAGACTGGAACAGAGGGAGGTTCAGGAACTATTCAGATCCTAAATTCCCCCAAGAACTGAGGGGGACACGCACAGAGCAGGGAAGATCCATGCTGGGCTCTGCCTCATGCCCACTAGGTTTATATTTATTTCCCTGTGCTCTGGTTGGCTCTGACTCACCATTGCTGCTGTGGTCTTGTTTTGTAAGGTTTGCCCACCAAGACCTACGAGAGGTATGGGTGACTGTATTTAGTTCTTGACTCAGCAAAGAACAGAGTGATGGTGCTAAGTAACAGCCATATGTCCTTCATTCCGAGATAACAATGTCATCTGACAGTTGCCTTGAGTCTTCTGTTGTTGCTTTAAAAAAAATGCAAACAATCCTACCCAATGTATTAATGTTATTAATTACAGCATAATATTAATAAACACATTCATTAACATAAGTGGTATTTTACAGTGAAATGACAGAAGCTGTTTGCACTGCCTAGGCATTAGAATACTGAAATACGTATCTGTATTTTTCTGTTGCTTTGTATGTAGGAAAACAGTTGTACCTGTCTTTTGCAAATAATAAAATTCTGATAGCATTTCACTAATTCAAGATCTAGTAATCATAGTGTTCACTTAATTCTGATCTAAAATCAAGAAAGAGACAAAATGCAGCAAGTGTTTGTAGTGTCTGAGAAAATAGGTACATTATTAAACACACCCTGAAATGAATACAGGGAAGAAAAAGATAAAGCAGTTCCACCTGTGTGCAACTTCCCATCTAAGATGCTCTAAGATGTCATTTCTGACTGTATTTACATCCTTCTCTTCTTGCAGCTCCTTTTAATTTACTGTATATGTTGAAAAAGAAAAGACATGAAAAAGTATATGGAAAGCACACGACACAGGGTTAGGTTTAGCAATCCTCCACTGTTGGATTCTGGGCAGAATCCCATTCTGATTCCTGTTGTGGGATGATTTGTGTGGCACTTGCCTGCTGGGCCTTGAAACTGTCTTGCTCCTGCCTGTGAAGGTGTGTGGTTCCTCTGTGGCCCAAGAAGCACAGAGCAGACTGTGGCAACATTAGTCAGTTAAGCATGGAAAAAAAAAAAAATAACGTCTGGTTAAAATTAACCAGCAGGTTTCTGGAAAAATGAGTGGGTTTAGGGGAAATAATTGAGTAGATCCAGCAAAGCATCATTGAAAAATCCTGTTCTAGGCAACTATCACTGTAACAAAGATGTATGTTCTCAGATAGGATGCAGCAGAGCAGCTGTGGAGGCTGTTGCTGCTGTTGTAGAAGAGAAGAAAAAGAGGTCTGAAGTGGTAAGAGTTTAGCATACTTGAATGTTAGTATTGTGAGAATTAGACCACAGGGCTTTATAATGCTTTGCAAGAGCCAGAGAGCAACTCAGTAAAGGTTGGGACAGATGATCCTTGTAATCCCTACAAGCCTGGCATTCTATGATCCTGTGATTCTATTATATAATTGAACTCTAGTCCCTGCCAAGTGAGTATGATTACAAGTATGATAAGAGTGTAACCGGGAAGAGAAGCTGCTACTTTGTTCATACAAACTTCAGAAGTTCTGACATAACGATGCTTTCATTCTCAGCAAGACTTTCCTATCTGATGTGTAGTATGTTCACGACCTCACCAAGGATATTTTACTATAAAAACCAAACTTCTGTACGAACTCTGTATGCACCTTCAGCTTCCTGGGACAGGAAACAAAGCTTCCCTGCACCCAAGCCCATTGGTTTGTGTTTAAAAGGTATAGCTTCAACAGCAATATACATCAAACACCTACTTTACCATTGTCCAAGTGTCAACATCCTTCTTTGTACATGTAGGGAAATTATTCAATTTTTCCAGTAAGCCAAAAAAACCCAGCAGGAACATTCCTTAATCTGGGAAGCCATAAAATGAGACTGCTTCACAGCTCCTAAATTTCTCCTCTTTGCAGGAGCACATTTTTTATGGTACAAGTCTCTGTTGCAATTCACAGACAGTACCCAGTGTGCAAGCCAATCTACCACTTTATAGTTATGCAATTCTCACATACAGCCTAGAAAATGGGGCTGAAAGTCTATAAAAAATAAACATTGTCAAATCAGATTCATTCTTCAGTGCTCAAACTACAAACAGCTCACAGAGCATCCTGCAATGAGAGAGAATATCACCACAGCAGTCACAAGGAAGTCAGCTTCCCCTGCCAAAGGAGGGAGATTCTGGGCTCAAAAAATGTTTTCAGATGTAACATTTTGTGAGCTATAATGGTAATTAAGCTCTCAGCCCTGGAGTTTTCAGTATTTCAAGCTACTACTGTAAATTAAAAGAAACCCAGAATAGTGTTTTGGTGCTTTGCTGCTTTATTTTTGTGTTATTGTTGTTATTATTATTATTTTGATTAATGGAAAAGTGTATAAAAATTACAAGTTGGTTCAAAGCTTCTTTTTTTCTTGCTTTTTTTTTCCCAAGCACAGTACTCCATCCTCTCTGAAGAGGGATTGATAAGGGACTTAACTTCCTTGAGTTAATCTGTTTTTCATAGCTCATTCCAGCGTTAGATCTAAAGGGTAGGAGGGGAAGAAATGGCAGCAAATACTGTCATGGCTTTAGGAGACCATGACTCTGAAAGTCATGTGGTACAAGGACAGCATCAAACAGGTGATCAGGGTGCACTGGCCTGCTTGGCATGTGAGCCCCAACTGAGAGCAGTCTCTTTATTTCCAGTAACTACAGTAGTTTCAAAAGAAAAACTTCATTATAAAATTGGGAACGTATGTTCTACTGCATTGAGTTTTATTTTCCTTGTATTTTTTTCTGTAGTACAAAAATTTGTTACATGCAAAGACAACAGCTCTTATAATAGATGGCATTCCTCAAGCTTCTTTATAGTACCATATTATTACGACTCACAGAGTTTCTCAGGTTATATGAAACATTTCAAGCTAACAAAATATTGGGCTTTTTTAATAATGGCAGAAAGAATTAGTGATTTGGAAAGATACATTAGTAAAGGTTCTAAATTAAACCTATCAGTACACAAATCACTGTGAACAATCCTCTGCCAATTTACAGGAGACACCTGAGTAAAATGGCCAAGGAATCATAATGTTTGAGGCCAGCCATTTTAATCACAATCTGAGAATTGCTATTGACCTCAGTGGAGCCAAGCCAAAAATTAATCCCAGAAGATTTTAAGAGATATCCCTATGACTTTAGGTTTTGTCACTTCCTACACACGCCTCTTCCACAATTACAAGGCAGTTCATAGCTTAGAAACACAAGGTGTGTTTGAAGAGAGTGGATCACAGCTCTTTTAAGCAAGTACAGATTTACAGCTGGGTAAGCTTATGTACCTTCCTTGGACTTTCTCTCTCAGTAATAATGAGACAAGTGGGGCATCCTCTCATGTGTATATATTTCATTAATAACTGATTAGTTAGACCAAACAGAAGCACTTGGATGAATATGCTGACTTTGCTGGGATAGATACCAAGTTAACCCCACACTCAGTGGAAAGAGAGAGAGAAAGGTTCTTTCAGCAGCATTCTTTCCAACCCAAAGGCATTATCTTAAGCTCAAGGCTACCCTTTAACTGTGATCTCTACAGCCTCAGATCAATAAAGGATTATCTCAGATCTGTCCTGCAGTGTTTTGATTCTCCATGTGCAGCAGCAGCAGCTGTCCAGGATTTACGTTTTACCATGTCATTGTGACCTGGAGACTCATAGCTGGACTGCAGTCTCACCTGCCCTGTCCTTATTCCATTGAGCCTGATTGTAATTTTGTTTGTAATAGAATTACACCAGAGTAGATGTACTGTGCTAAGTAACACCACCCCACTGGGACAGCAAACAAGATCAGGCTGTCAGCACCTTGTCTCTGCTGTGCTTCTGCGAGATTCAACAAGGCAGGAGTGAGTCAGGGTGGAGGAGCCCAGCATTGTCCTATAGCTGACCCTCTGAACAAGATCTCTTCTGCTTTCATTCCTGGATGGTCAGAGACTACCATAAGGCTACAAAGCTAATGCACTAACTCTGATTTCCCAGGGTCCTCCTTGGAGATGCTCCTTCCTCACCCCCACCTCTCTCCCTTCTCCCACCAGCATTGAAGAGGGGCTGCTTGAAGGGGTGACATGCAGATGAAGTCACCATAGAAACAGGGACTCTGGCCTCATTCACACACCAAGCTGCTCACTTCAGCCCAGAGAGAGCACAGAAGCTGCTTGTAGGTATAATTGCAGCAGATGGACACTGCCTGTCTTTTCAAGCTGTGTAGAGCAACAGCAGTGTACAAAAGGAAGGGTATTTGGGGCAAATAATTTTCTCCATTGCTCTTCTCTTATGCAGTTTCTGAATTAAAAGTCTTGCAACCAGTCTGTTATATGTACTTCTCAATACAGTCACAGAGCTTTTTCATGCACAGGTACCAGGCAGAAAAACCGATATGCTGATTTTATTATTTTGATGTATGCCAAAAGACCTCCAATTTCTCCAGAAGCACTAGGGCATTATGTAAGAAGTCTGGATATGACGTAGAATGTAAATAACAGCATAAGAGGCATGATAAAAAGTCAAACAAATTAGTAAGCAAAGGATCGGATTCACTGTTGATTTATTAATGTTTAGCTTGCATAACAACAGTGATTTTCCCCTAAGCCTCGTGAGTATACATTAACAAATAAAATGTCAACTCGAGATAGTCAAAATACATTAAGACATAGGAATAAAAAAACCTTATTTTCAAAATTACTTATGTTGAGCTCTCACAGGCCTTGAGGAGAACAAAGAACAGAGATAAGTTCGCCAACATTTTTTAAAGTTCATAGTCCAAGAGTTATCTCTGAAAATAGCATTAAGCTCACAAATGACTTAGATATGTATGAAAATCCACTGATCCTGGAATACATATTACAATGAATAATTACCAGAGATACTAAAGACAAAATAAAAAGACAGATTATTGGTAAGAAGATGACAATAAGGCAGAGACTAATTCAGCAGGCACCCCAGATTGAAAGGCAACTAATTGTCTAACACCAGCTCTTGGAAAATCTATGTTGAATTTTGCACCTGGAAGCTTATGTGTATGACAATGTGATGGAAGTCAGAGTAGCAAAATACAGTTCCAGCCTAAACAATTATACACATTCATAAATTACCAAAACAACCATCCTGAAAGGAGGATATAAAAAAATAAATTAACATTAAATAAGCAATAAATAAATAAAAAAAACCCAACCCACTCTCAAGTAACAAAATTAAGACAGTTTCATCACTTGTTTCCTCACTTCAGCCTTTGCCTTTTCAAAGCAAAGGCCTAAGTAAGTCTGCTAGCAATCAAAGGAATCCGGCACTGAAATGCCTTTAGACTTGCGCAGCTTCATTTTGCACTTCCCTGAAGGATGGAATGGCCAACTCCTAGGCTGCAATGGATTAACAAAGAAAAGTTGCCTATGTGGAGACCTCTAGAAAGGACTTTGCCTCAGCAGTCACCAGGTCTTTGAGACTGGGATGACCCTGCTTCTCCCAAACTCTCTTTAGGCACAGAGAAAGGAGTCTAAATCCACTTGGATGCAGGGACCGCTGCTGTCACTTTAAGCTGTGGTGGGACATAATGGGGTAAGAATCCCTGCAAACTGCTTGAGCAAGTCATATTGACGACTTGAAAGATCATGAGCAACAAATCCCTCATACTGACCACGGGCCACTGCTTGGTATGATGAACAGGTTGTTGCACAATGTCCCTCATGGGAGGAAGCAGGCAGATCCCAGAGTACAGCCTGTTCATGAGTAACTTCTTTTAAGGTCATCCATTTGGTGCTAAAGAAGAGTTTTGAGGTTACCTGCAATTGTTGCTTTTTGTATTTGAAATCCTTCCCTGGAAATAGCTGTTTGCACATATTGGTACTGTGTTAGTGCCCAAACAGGTAAACTATTTTTCTTCAGGAGCCAGTGAGCACGTTCTATCACATGCAATGAGACAAATGCAATTAATCCAGAGAAATTTCTTATTTTGGTTTGCATTCCTACAGTCTTAGCTATAAAAACTTCTGTACCATTCCTCTTCCATTAGCCTCCTTAATTAATCAATGAGCTTTAGAAACTAATGCAATATATAGACTATGCAGATATATGCCTGAGTTATAAGAGTTATACCTATCTGGTATAAACCTGTCTTCTGAATATGAAAAGGTAGAGTTGCAGGAAGCACAGTGATGCAGATACCTTGTTTTCTAGTGTAAAGAATGTCTTACATTCCAAATTAATTCATTATCATTATTATAAAACAATTCCAGTAACGGAAGGCACAGCAAGTCCAGGAGGAACAGCCAGAGACTGGTAGAGGTCATTTTTCATTAGAAGTGGTTGAGTGTCACTAAACTATTTCAGGGCATGCTCAGTTTTGTCATTATTTCTGTAACAACAGGTACAATTGATTGCTGTAGGAATAAAAAATAAGAGTATAAAACTTCCTGCAAACTTCAGAAAGGCTGAATGAAGTGTCTCATGGGAAACATAGAACCAAGCTTTTATTTTACAAGGATTGAGTTCTAATAAACAACAGACATAGTTTTATTCTCCATTGACAGAGCAAATGATTCCTCTAATTTTCATTAATATCTCATTTTTTTGTGCCTTGTTGCCCTCTGTGAGGCTAAGAAGCCAGCCAGGTGTTGGAATGCTAAGGTTAAACCAAGACAGTTACAACACAGTGCATGACATAGAGACTTCCCAAACAGGGATACAGATCCCTTACAAATATGAAGGCCAAAGCTGTTTTCTTTACATTGCAGTGAAAGCAGCATGACCTACTTCTCCTCTTGGGACCTCAGGGAGAGTGCAGATGGTATTGCCATCCCTTTGGTGGGGCATTCTGTCCCCTTTGTGAGGTCTGTGGATATAAGGATGTGGATGAACAGAAGGTGCAGCCTTAACGTGACATACTATAGCTGACTCCAGCTGAGGAGCAGCTGCCAAAAGGAAGGGGGAGGAAGGAGAGAAACATGACAACCAGGACCACCATGATTTTATGTAATGATCTGATCAAACATGTATGCCAAAATATGCCTGTTTTAGCAAATTATTTTGTCTTGTTATTATGTTTTTATTTAATGAGTTGTATGAAAAATGTTATTTAAAATGTTTGTTATTTTTTTTCCCTTAGCTTTGCTTCTTCCCCCAAGTGTTATTCTTCTTTAACAGAAATCTTCCTTATTTTTGAAATATCATGGTTTGATGCTGTGCTATTCTGCCTATGCAGTACATGTGGAAATCTTTTCAGTTCCAAGTAAGTAAGAATGGCGAACAGTTGTAAGGTATTCACTTTTCATTTTCATATTATTGCTTGATACAATAGACACCAGGGTTATTTAATTAACATATTACAAATCAGTGAGTTTAAGTCTCAGATTTTCAGTTTTCCATGGAGAGAGAAAATGGGCTCTGGTTTGGTGCATAATTAGTCATGTCCAGTGCATCTCCTTGGGCAGGGAGATAAGCTGCAGCCTGTGCCAGCTGGGGCAGTGCCAGTACCATGAACTGTCACAGTGTGTTTCAGCAGCTCCTCATTCTGCCTCAGCATAACCCAGCATATTCCCAAGAGGGCAGAAGAGGTTGAGTAAGCAGTGTGGACTAAGTACAGAAACTGAGTGCCAGCCAGGGATCCTCCTGGAAAAATGTCCTCTCCATCCCACTTCTGAAATCTCTTTATTAAAGTATTCTCTACTAAAAGCTAAGAGGTCATGCTTGGGTCACACTTTTAGGGTGTTATGCAAAGTGATTCTTATCTTCACCTAGAAGAGAAACCTATATGACTTAAATGGAAACTCTGCTTGGAGGAGAAATTCTTCCCTCTCCTTTCCCTTTCTCTCCTCTTTCACCCTAGCGTCCTTTTAGCTCTTGCATAATTATGTACAACTAAATGCAAGGGTAGGCAAGATTAAAAAAAATACAAACTACATGTGACTAGAAAACAAGGTATTCACAACTCCAATTTGGGTCAAAATACTTTTAGCTTTTGAAGGCAAAAAAGTACTGAAATATTCATAAGTACACTCTGTGAGGGTGCAGAAGGTTACCAATGCTCTGCATGACCAATTTAAGGAGGAAGAATGGAAAATAAATTAAGAAAATAAAAGGCAGGAAAGAAAGATATGAAATTAGAGGGTAATACTAACAGGATAAGAATATTCATATGGAGCTGGATCAAAGGCATCTTAGCTTACTGATAGGTATCTGACTGTGGTCAATAGTGAATTCTAGAAGAGAACAGAAAACCACATCTTGTTATCTGTCCCAGGCAATTTCCCAGATCAAAAAAATTGTCAGCAGAGACTTTCTTTGAGTGATATATCTTGCCTTTATTGTCTCCAACAGATTTTTCTTCCATGACTTTATTCAATCACTTTTTAAACCCATGTAGATCCATATAGTTACAGCACTGTGGCAGGCAGTTTTCCATCTCAATGACAAGGACCATTCTCTTTTCTGGTTTTTGTTTTGTTTTGCTTTGTTTATAATCCATCACCTGCTTGTTTCTTTCATTCACACTTGCATTTTTTTACTGATTGAATGGGAAGAGACTGTGACTAATAGTAAACCTTTTACCCTTGTTTACCTTCCTTACTAAGGTTGTAGAGACTTGGATCATATTTCTTCTCAGTCATCCCATTTCCAACCTGAAGGCTGGAAGGCATTCTTTGCACAGAGCCACATCAGGCTTGCCTGGTTTGAGATGAGTGGCCAGAACTGCTTCTGGTAATCAAATTTGTCTGTAACACTGAATTATGCTGGAGCAACAATGATGTTTTCTAGTTTGTTCTCTACTTATCCCTAAATAATTTCTAATGTTTGGTTTATATTGTTTTGCCTCCCACTGGCATTTGAGGCGATGTACTTATACAGTTGTTCAGCACAATGTCTGCTCTTCATCCTGAATGGTAATAGTCAGATCAGAGCCCCTTGTGTTCTAGATGAAGTTAAAAATTTCCTGCATATTTTCCCATCCACATGTTCTTAGAAAAGCCACAATAAAATCTGATTGGAAATGGAACTTTTATTGCATTAATTTTTCTGTATCATCTCTTTGTACTGGGCTACTCTGGGGTAGATACAATTATAGCTATTATATCATGACCTGCTGGTCATGCAAAATGCCTACAGAGATATAGCAGCAAGTTTCCTAATGGAAATACAGTTTTTATTAGGAAAAGAGTGACTTAGCTTCTGTAAGTTATACCCACTCCCCCAGATAAGTAAATGTTATGAGTAGAAGCATTTTTGTGCCTATGTCAGTTTTTATAACTGTGTCAGCACTGGAGTTTTAGCCAGAATAGAAATTTTGCAAAGAGTCAACAATCCCAAATGACACCGAGAGATGGGCAATTTACTATCAGACATGGGGCCTGACAATACGAGTGGAGATAATCTGATGACCTGGTTGTCATTTCAACACTATTATGAGAGAATAAGCATCTGTTTTACCATGGAAAGTCAAGGTCAAAAGGAATGTCAAAAGACAATGCTGAAGGAACAGAAAGGATGCTAACTGCTGTCCAGTGCTTAAAGGCAGAGACTGCTGTGCTTGGCCTTCTGGAGGACACTGTATACATGAAAAGTTACGTTATTGTGATAGCCTCATCACTGTGACTCTGTATATTCACTGAGACAAGGAGCCTAGGTATCTTATAGAAGAGTGCATCCACCACTCCCTTAGAAAAACAGTATCCTAAGTTTCTTTCTCAGTTTCCAGAAATACTTAGCATTTTCATTTCTCATGTTTCAACCAATTATTTCGTTTACTTGCTATGACTGTAGTCAATATTTCTGATGGCTTTCAAAGGTCTAAGTTAAATCATTTAATATTATGAGTATAAAAGGTAGTTTTCCATCATCACACAGATTTTCTTCTTCATTATAAATGTTCCATTTCCTATTTTCTGATTGTCCTCAACTCATCAAATCTATATATATCCAGTTCATGCAGTCCCTGGGCTCAAGGATGGAGGACACGCAAGTAGGAGAAGTACCTTTCCATACCCCAGAATATGCTGTTTCAGATATGTTGGGTACTGCTTGTCATGCCAGAAGTGGAGAGGACTGCAAGGCGGGGGCAGCTGGCCTCCCCTGGGCTTACCCTGCCTGAATGCCTGCACATGGACCTCACAAATATGTGTGTGTGTGTGTGTGTGTGTGTACACACATATGCAATATATAAAACCACACACACACACATATATATTATATGTGAGTTCATGTGTGTATACTCACACATTTACGTATATAAGTATGTACAGTGCATTTGTGTGTATAATTTTGTATGTAGATGTCTGTATAGATATATGCCTGTATGTATATGGTAGTATACCTATGGGCACGAAATTCTCAGTTAATTCCCCTTGGGAAGGAATTTCCAGCCTGGAAATCCAGTCTGTTCCTGGCTGGAGTGCCGTGTCACTCCCCCAGCCCGGCCCAGCCCTCCGGCCGAGGAAGGATTTTCTCACCCGGACTTGCCAGCTGCCGCGGGAGGAATGAGGAAGACCCCAACCCGGCCACTGTTCTTGCCGTGTGTTCACGCCGACACACACACAGAGGTGGGTCCAGGACACTCCCACACACAGCCATCAGATGGAAATCCTCCCTCCTCGGAGGGCAGGGGATGGGATGAGAAAGCAAGCCCTTTCTCTGCTTTTCTTTGTCTAGTTGGGAAAGGCCTCAGCGCGAAGTCTTAAGAGCCCTCTAAGGTCCTTCAGAGCAAAGGTAAATTCACCTCATGATCAAATAAACAGGTCAAACCGACGTCAAGCTCTGGGGTTTGCCCACGACAGGAGTGAAGGCTCAAAAGGTCATTATTTCCCGTATTCACGCGAACAAACAAGAGTAGGGGATGATCTTCACTCGAGCAGCCTTTGTCCCTACCGTGCTGGGGTCGCAGCGCTGCCAGAGGGGTGCGGGGGCACCCGCCGCGCTCCCGGCCCCGCCGAACAAAGGAGAATCCTGGCACCGTCCCGCTGCTGGGACAGAAGCCTCCCGGCAGCCCTGGCCGGTCGGAGCAGGCTCCCCTGAAGGGAACACTAAATAATTGATCAGAATCGATTCCCTGGATGCATAAGGAAGGGAGCCCGGGCGCATCCCTTGCACGCAGCCCCGCTCCTTCCCCCATTGGCGCTGTAATCCTATTCCACCATGTGCGGGTAGATGAGGGGACGCAACTCAGCCTTCAGGCCTGGGCGGGGTTCTTGCCGTTTCATCTTTTCTTTTCTCTTCGCTGCTTTCCTCCCTCCCCCCTTCCCGTCTCCCAGGCCCGGTGAGGTCAGCTCATGAATACGGCTTCATTTTCCTGAGAGGCTCTGGCAGCGGCGGGTACCTCGTGTGCGGGTCCCTGTCTCTGTGCATGCATTTCGCCAGCCCGGCGGCAGACAAAGTGGTGGTGAGTAATGCGGATGCTTGAGATCCCAGCTTCATTATTATTATTATTTTTTCTCCCCCCCCCCCCCCCTTTTTTTCTTTTTTCTTTTTTTTCTTTTTTTGTCCTACCGAAAAGGGAACGTTACTGGGGATTCAGATGCAACAAAACCCCCAGGTATGAAGGAGGACCTTTGAAAGTCCTCCCGCGCCTTTAAAACCCGGACAAAAGGCAGAAGCTCTCCCAACCCTTATATCTCTGTTTCCAATTGGGATCTGGGAGAGGCGGGCACTCGGAGAGGGGAAAGGGGCACCGGTGCCGGGGGAGCCCTGTCTGAAGCCTCGGGCGGCAGGGGAGATCCCCACGCCGGCGGGTGGAGCCACCGGACCTCTCCCTTTTGTTGCTGGCGATTATTTACCCAGTTTTCCTCCCGGGCGGCTGTTCCAGACAGGAAAACCTGCAGAGAAGCCACGTCCCGGCGCCACGTGGGTTTGCCGGTGGGGAGGAGGCGGTGTGGCAGAGTTTTGTGAGGATGTAGATTTCGGATTCGGAATCACACAGGCCTTTCGTTGTGCCAGTTAAAAAAAGCAAACAAGTAAACCAAAAAAATCAGCCAACGGCACCGTAGGTGGTATTCGGTTCTGTACCTGGGGGCATCACGGTGCGGGTTGTGCTCCCTGCAGGTCGCGGCTGAGCCTGATGACTCTGCTGCAGTGAAACTTCCCGAAAAGATCGAGGGAGAGCGTTCCCGGTTATTGTTTTTAATCTGATTTTGAATAGTAGGTAAAGGGCAAAGTGGTGAGCAAGATAATGGATCTAAGACGAGTCCTGGCATTTTGCAATTTCTTTATGTTTGGGTTTCGAGAGTGACATTTTGTATCTGTACAGCTCTGGACAACAGCAGTTTGGGAATTCTGTTTGCGATCGTTAAGAGAGATGCAGAGCAAATCTTTCATAAAGTCTTGTAATAGAAATGTCAGTTTTGATGGATTTACACTCCTATGCTCGCTTTTTACTACTTCATGCTTGGGAAGTTCCTGCCAAATTGTGTTCTTGTAAGCATTAATTTCCAGTAAATCAGGGTGATAATGACAGTGCATTTGAGAGGAAACCGTGTGCCCCTGCCAGTGAGAGCAGAGCAAACACAGTCTCATTGTTTAGTATGTTCCAGGGAGTAAACCAGTTGTGATGGCTGTGTTGACTTTGCCCAGTCGTGTTTCTTCCTTTATTCCCTGTTCTAGTAGGGACTGGTTAAGCTGTGTTCTAGGAGAGAATCATTAGGCAGTGTTAGGAATGCTGTCATTTCTTTTGCCCACGTTTCCCCTTTAAGGGCAGTTGAATAAAGGCTATGTGAAAACTGTTCCTGGCTCATAGCCATTATTTTTCAGAATATATTAAGGAACATCTTTGCAGCATGATAGGGCCTTTAACAGCCCTTTAAAATGAAGTGTTGTGACCATGAAAACTCTAGTTTTGTCACTATGGAGGGAAATTGCCATGTGAGCACCCCTCAGTGAATACCACATCACATCTCATACTGGTTGAAGGTGTAATTCCTAGCTTCCCCTGTTTTGAAAATCTGCTGGAGTGATCATGTCTCAGTGCTACATCAGCATAACCAGTAACAAACCTGAACCCATCTTAAGACCTGACAATGCTCCTGGAATTTGCTTCTGGGCAAATTTGTGTTTAGGAGCTGACAGTAGGGCCCCTTTCCTTTATGGACCTCAAATCCCGAGTTTTGGAGTCCTCAGCGTGTCCTGGAAGACTCCCTGGCAAACCTGAAGGGAAATCTGTTGTTGCTTCCACGTGTGCAACCCTTTGTACAGCAGTCTTTCCCCAGTCGGTTGTGACAGGCACCTGGAAGAGGCCTTTGAGGAGGCAGACAGGTGCGGTAGCAATCCAGATCGGTGCTCGGCTTGGTGGCGAGGACGAGAGAGAGGAAAGGTTGCGTGTGCATGGAAACCTAACTGCGATGTGGGGGGAAGGGTTTGGCATCTGGGGGAAAAACGCCCCTAGGTGCAACTGGGGTGGGAGCTGAACCCAGCCCGAGCCGTGCGGTGTGGGCTCCCTCCCGGAAGCCCCTCGCCCCGGATTGGCGCTGGGCTTTAACCTGGCCCGGCTTGTTACCGGCCGCGGGGCCGGGCAGAGGAGCAGCCGGGGCAGCGCGGCGGGGCGCAGGGCACGGGCACGCCGGCCTTGCCTGAGAGCCCGTCTCCCCGCCGCCCCGGGGCCGTCCTCCC
>NW_009953496.1:4100945-4106689 GCF_000747805.2 Chaetura pelagica | reverse complement strand
GGGCAGTGGCAGTTCCCTGCTTCGTTGCAGGGCTTTTAACGAGCGGGGTTGTGTTTATCTGGCATCCCTGCGGGAAGGAGCTCCATGTTGGCCACCTTCTCCTAGACGTGCTGACATCTGTGCTTTTGACCCACCTGTTGCATCCCTGTCCCTTTCTCGTCCTGGTGCCAGAACGAGATAGATGAGCTGAGGACGGAGATGGACGAGATGAGGGACAGTTTCTTTGAGGAGGACGCTTGTCAGCTTCAAGAGATGCGCCACGAGCTGGAACGAGCCAACAAGAACTGCCGGATCCTCCAGTACCGGCTGCGCAAGGCCGAGCGCAAGAGGCTCCGCTACGCCCAGACCGGGGAGATCGACGGGGAGCTCCTGCGCAGCATGGAGCAGGACCTCAAGGTACGGGCGGGAGCCGGTGCCAGGAGGAGGGAGTGTCTCAAACAGAGACACGAGCATGCTCTCAGTCTTCATGACTCAGGCATTTCCATCTGTTCTGTCTTACACTGTGCACCCAGTGCAGCTCCTGAGATAGCAGTGGCCAAGTGTACCTCGGTCACAGAAGACCTCCGGGCTATTTTCAGCTTTAGTCCAATCATTTTTTGTGAAATTAGTGTGACTCAAATACAAATTAGGATCTAGAGGCTTCGGATCTTTTATGATAAATGCAAAACATGCCCTACCACTGCAAAATAAAACCAACCTCTCCAAATAGTCTTGTTGATTTTGAGGGGATTACTGCACTCTCTGGTAAAGATTTCAGAGAGCTGGGGTACTGAATGCTTCCAGGGTCACAACACAAAATTTGGAGTCCGTTGGTGTCAGATAAGTCTTGTTGTTATCGTCAGTGAAGGCAGGATTTTCCACATCCACCTGAAACCACAGACACAGCCCATTAAAGTTCAATGCACAATCAATTGTATTTCATCCATAACATCTGAATGAACCACAGGCCACTGTTGAGGAAAAGTTTCAGTCCTAGTTTAAAGGTAGTTGTTGGTAAAATATCCATTATCTCCATTCAAGATTGATGCAATTATAGAAGAAAACCTTTCTTGGGCTAGTTGGAAGTTGTTTAATTTCTGCTTCCATCCATGTTTTGCTAAGACTCTACTCAATCAGGACTTCTAGACTTCTTTCAGTTGACTGGTCTCCCACCATTTTGCTTGGAAGTGCAGACCCCTGTATAGCAAATGGGAGCTTATTTGCCACACTTCTGCCTGGTTACTTATGGCTCACTGGATTCTGTTGACGAGTCGAAAATGCTAATTTAATACAAGACCAGGAACAAGATATATTTTTTAAACTTAATTCTGATAAGTATAATGGATTGAGAGTCTGTTATTCCTAGGCCTGGTTTGCAAACTTGGATCCTCTTTTCTGAAAATTTTCCAGTTTGTCATCATTCTTATTAAAATGTAGACTCTGGCTCAAGACATGTTCCAGTAATTTTCTCACCAATGCCATTTAAAATGCCGATATCCTTCTCTCTATTTCTATTTGATATTTCTTTTCTGTGCATATTCAGGCCCCGTGTTTTCTTTTGTGGCCATGACAGTCCTGTAAGTACAGCTGTCTGTGTGACTGTTGACAGAGCAGTCAACAAGTTTTGCTTCCTGGTCAGAAGCAGAATGACCCCTTTGTCGGGGTTCACATGCATTTGGTGCCTGAAGCAAGGGACATTTTGCACACTCAGAACAACGCTCAGGTGAACAGTTGAGACATGCACCTTTGCAGGCAGAATTTGAATGTGAGCCTTCATGTCCCAAGTGAATGTTGTGATTACAGTTTCTAGGGTTTCTTTGTTGGCTCAATGTTACTTTGTAATAATGCCTAACGCATGCCCAGGGCCTGGGAGGGAAGTGGTGAGGGCACCTCTGGTGAGGTGCTTGCCAGCGATACAGGAGCTTGCAGCTAAGGCCTTAGGTTGAGCTGAACAACAGGCTCACTTCAATTAGGATTTCTCCCATGTCTTTCCCAATAACCATACAAGTGACTGTTTGGGAAGGAGTCGTTTTTTTGCAAAGCGTTCTCACAGATGATGAATGCGTTCTGCTTTGGAGTGGGAATGAATGTCTAATGCCAAATTTCTGCCTGATTGAATTCTGGGTGCTAGTTAACCATAATTGTGACTCATGTGCACTTCTCTGTAGCATTCCCAGGTCCTTTACTGAAGAACTTCTATCCAAAATAATGTCCATTTTGCATGGGTAATATATTAGAGGACTTAATCCTGCAGAGATACAGTCATGCATATAGATGTATTAAAATACATCTTACATAAGCAAGTCCCATTTCCTATGTGATCTAGAATGCTCTGTAGAATTTCCCTGCATTAATTGCTACTCTACAAAATTTTGTGTAAAAAAATCACTGCTGGTAATGAATTTGCTTTTTGTTGTATTTAGTGACACAGGCTGTGTCTATGGTCCGAAGACAGAATCTGATAGGATGCTGTTAAAAATGTCCCCTCTCATTTTATATTTACTTTGATTGGACAGCCAGATGAGCAGTTTAATACCAAGTGCAGGAAAAGACATCAAGGTGTAGCCCTGTGGTGTGATTCTCAGCTCATCCTGCAGTCTCTTTGGAGTATGGTTATAATTGAAATTCCCCTCCACTCTCTCTCTCGGTTGGGCATTATGTGTCTTGAGCGTGTGTGTGGTGGGGGAGGTTATTGAATGGTCTTGTTCTACACTGCAGTGTTGTATCTATAATTCACACACACTGGGTTTCTTGTCAGGGGAGGCTGAGTCACTAGCTGCTGCTGTTTTCTGATAAATCAAGACTCTTCTAGACTGCTTGCTTGCAATTGTTATTTTTTTTTTTCTTTTGAGTTTTAGTATGTCAGAGTTCTTTGACAAACAAACATAAAGATCATTCTGGTGAAAGCCACAAAGGATAGCTCTTTGAGGTCCCCTAGATAATGCTAAGAAGGATCAATTATAATTTCCACTGTTCTGAAAAAAAACAAACAGGAAATGAGGCTTTTCAAAATGTGTGTCTAATTGACCATTACAATAGTGGTCAGTGTATATTTAAATAACTATATTACAGTTTCTGTTGGTTTCACAAAATACAATGTGAGCGGCTTGAATGCCAAAATTCTCATTATTTTACATAAAGAAGAAGAATTAGATCCTGACAGGTGCTTTTAAACTTTGGTCCTGTGAAAACACATTAAAAGAAAAAAAAAAAGAAAAAAAAAGGGGAAAAAAAAAACAAACATAAAGATCATTCTGGTGAAAGCCACAAAGGATAGCTCTTTGAGGTCCCCTAGATAATGCTAAGAAGGATCAATTATAATTTCCACTGTTCTGAAAAAAAACAAACAGGAAATGAGGCTTTTCAAAATGTGTGTCTAATTGACCATTACAATAGTGGTCAGTGTATATTTAAATAACTATATTACAGTTTCTGTTGGTTTCACAAAATACAATGTGAGCGGCTTGAATGCCAAAATTCTCATTATTTTACATAAAGAAGAAGAATTAGATCCTGACAGGTGCTTTTAAACTTTGGTCCTGTGAAAACACATTAAAAGAAAAAAAAAAAGAAAAAAAAAAGGGGAAAAAAAAACAAAAAAAAAGAGGCAAAAATCTTAGTGTTAATTTTAATTTCAAGTGCTGGACATCATTTGGGTAAACACAAGATGAGTAAAAATGTTGTTGGTTCATGTTTTATTTTTTAAATTAATCAATAGCAGTAAAATAGCAGATAGTTAGATTAACTGTCTATGAAGGAGAGAGAAACTAGCGAGGTCAAAATAAAGATGGGTCTGTTTGTGGTCCTATACAAGGCACAGTTCGGGTAGGCCTGGAGTAGGTGGGCCCTACTTTTAGATATTTCTGCATGTCAAGTATTTGAGGATCCTATGCCTTAGTGCATTGAAAAACATAAGCTAGCAGTGGTTGAGAGAAAATAGATGCTGCACTGTCTCCTAGATTAATGAAGGTCCTATTGTACTGTTGACAGAATCAAAGAAGGAGTTGTGGTTTAATGTCTGATGTGGTCTCCAGTGAAGGACATAGGAATAATACACCATGTTTTGGAAGGAATCAGCTTGAATTTGGAATCATTAGGAATTCTGTCTGTTGGATGTAGTTCTCTATGTGTTTCCTTTCATGTCTCTTCCAGCAAAACATTCAGAATTAACCTGTAAATGGCTGCTTAGGCACTAAGCCCTGCAGCAGTAATGTTTTATATTTTTTATCTGTCTTTTGAAAATGTCATTTCATTTAGGTTGCAAAAGATGTATCGGTGAGACTTCACCATGAGTTAGAAAATGTGGAAGAAAAACGTACTGTAACAGAAGATGAAAATGAAAAATTAAGACAGCAGCTTATTGAAGTTGAAATTGCCAAACAAGCCCTACAGAATGAACTGGAAAAAATGAAAGAGGTCAGTGTTGCTATTTACTTCTATACAAAGTATTTGAAGTTCTCAAATTCTTACTGCTGATCTAACTGTTTTTCTTCCTATCACTTGTTTTGGTGGCACAGGATATGTCAGGCACAAAAGTAGAAAGTTACCAAGAGTGCTGAAGTACAACTTGGTGATGGGGACGCTGAGAACAAGCTAAAATACTTGGTGTTACCTAGGTGAAACAGAAACCAAACTTGTTTTTCTTATACAAGGACAGAAATATGGAACTGATGGTAACAGAGGTCAGAGGTTTTGAGACATTGTACTTAAGATACATGCAGAAAGAGTTTTTTGCATCCAACTTGGCAGATGATGTTGGCCACAGGTCTTGCTGAATGGCAGCACAGCCTTCTGGTGTGTCAGCCACTCCTCCCAGCTTTGTGTCATCAGCAAACTTGCTGACAGTGCATTCTGTTCCCTCATCCATGTCTTGATGAATACATTGAACAGCACTGGTCCCAGTACTGATCCCTGAGAGACTCCACTAGATACAGGCCTCCAACTAGACTCTCTCCCATTGACCACAACTCTCTGACTTCTTTCCTTCAGCCAGTTCACAGTCCACCTCACTACGCAATCATCCAGACCACATTTCCTCCTTTTAGCTGCAAGGATGCTGGAGTGTCAAATGTTTTACTGAAATCAAGATAAACCACATCCACTGTACTACCATAATCTATCCATCTGGTTATGTCTTCATAAAAGGCTATCGGGTTGGTTAAACATGAGTTTCCCATGGTATAGCCATGTTGACTTTTCCTAATGACCCTCTTATCTTTGTTATGCCTAGAGACAGTGCTGAGGATAAGTTGTTCCATCACCTTTCCAGGGATGGAGGCGAGGCTGACCAGTCTATAGTTACCTGGGTCCTCCTTCTTGCCCTTTTTGAATACTGGCGTGACATTTGCTTTCCTCCAGACCTCAGGCACCTCTCCTGTTCCCCACAATTTGCCAATGATGGAGAATTGCCTAGCAATGACCTCCACCAGCTCCCTCAATGCCCATGTGTGCATCCCATCAGGACCCATGGATTTATGTATGTCCAGATTGCGTAACTGATCCCTAATTATATCCAATTCATCTTCAGCATTGCTCCATTTGCTATTATATAGATGCAAGATATTATGCCATTAAGTAAGCAGAAAATTGTGTTACAGCAGTAATAGCCTGACAGACAGAGATAACAAAGCATCCAGTAAAAAGATAAATTGTTGTCTAAGAATGACTTCTCAGAAAAGATTTTAGAAAAAGCCCTCCAGATCAGTGTTTAAAATTGAGTGAATGCCACTGATGTTCACTTTTAGTAATATTCCTTTAGCAGGAAT
>NW_009953496.1:4094789-4100848 GCF_000747805.2 Chaetura pelagica | reverse complement strand
AGGAATGCCAATGTCTACTTTGATCTTGGATGAAGCAGAAGAGATGTATTTCAGTTGTTAAGAAAGGCAAGAAGTCTTCAGTTTTATGATGTTACAGTATTTTTAGGAGTTGCAACTACTTACTATAAGTGACATAGTATTAAGAATATTCATAAGTTTTCTTTACAAGAGCTGAATTTTGAACCTTTTAGTAGAGGGTAAACAGGTGGGTTTTTTCCACCTTCTACTGCTTTTCCAGATAGTTGCATAAGTGAAAAGGGCATGACATCTGAGCCTTACTCAGCTTACCTCTCCTCTGCCTGAGACTTTCTTCCGTTTTCTCTTCACTTTCTGCCATCAAGAGCAGCTCGTTTTCTGGGACCATCTACTTTAGGGGAGCATGATCATTCTTTAATTATTCTTACAACTTGTTGTTAAGCTTGGCTTTATTCCACACTTTCCATTATTCTTGTCTGTTCAGACTCTACTTTCTTGTGGATTCTCATTTCTGGATCTTGTCCTCCTGCCCTGTGATAGGTTATGCCACAGTAAGCTTCTTTTGCCTTGCTTCTTCCTATAGATCTTTAGTTTGAAATTAAGTATAGTGGCAATTTAATAGCTTACGCCCTTTGGTAACTAGGTACCTGCAGGAAATTAACCCAGTAAATGGGCTTCTTCACCTCTTGTCATCACTAGTCACTTTTGTCCTTATCCTGATTCTTCCTCTCTTCCCCTCTTGAACTATGATTCACCTCATTGAGCTTAGAATTAACAGGAGAGTTAATTTCTAAAGACAACAAAGCATTTTTATTTTACAGCATAATACTAGTGCTTGGAGTATGTAATTACTGATTTCTGTAATTTTGTGTCATGAAATGTACTGCAAAAACACAAACCTATCCATTCTTCCTAAAATCTATTTATGTATAACTGCTATGGGGAATTTGTTCTCCTTTTAAAATGAACACTGAGAGGTAACAGAATTATTACAAGACTTAATAGAAAATGTTGGAGGCAGAAACACAGTTTTTTTGTTAGTGAGTCCCTAGAGCAGGACCAATGCCAGAGTTTTCTTTGTGCAGATTATATATTGTTTTTAAAAATATAGGACTTGACTAAAACATATATGAAAGATAAGTGCTAGCTGAAGTGTTTATGTAGAGACAAATCTAGAGCTCTTCAGTGAACATTTGGGTGAATATAGACTTCTGAATATTAATATTAATATTGTGTCCATTAATATAGGGAAATAGAGGCTGTTTACTTTCTGTGTTTGGAGCTTTTGAAAAACATAATTATGATATATTCCATGGCTAATGCTAGTTGCTGTAATCATGCATTTTCTATCTGTTTCTCTTATTTGCAGTCTCCCAGTCTGCAGCCATTTCATTTAGTGTTATTCCTGCAGACATCCACACAGAAACTGTGTGGATTTTTCATCTGCATTGTCAATTCTCAGAATTTATTTGTAGCAACTGCTGCTGATTTCCCCTTAATTATTTATTATATTAATTGTAATACTTTTGCAGAAGCTGAGAACAAGCTAGAGAAATTGTTTCCTAGAAGAAAGAGAAACCAACTGTAACTAGATGTAATTTTTTCAGATGTAAATATTTGTTAATGACATGCATTGGAGCCTGACCTTCACAAATTCTGGCTTGCAATGTGTATCTGTAATTGCAGGAGGCATAGTGTTTTTTAGATATAGATGTCTTTATGGATAGAAATGGATTGCTCTCCTGGTGCTCCGAACTTGGCAGATGCAAGACAAGTTGTTTAGCCATATTAGGGTGGTTTCTTCTTCTGAGCATAAGTTATTAGCACAGGTACAGAGCTTGTGATAACCATGGCCACACTGCATGTGAACCAGTTCATTTAGACTGCAGGCAGCAGAGTTTATTGCTCTGCACGGGTGTGTGTTCTGCTGGAGAGGTGCCTGGTTCGTCAGTCGGTCCATTTTGTACGCTGCATGGAAATGGAAGAAGGCAGCAGGGTCTGGAGAGCTGGGCACTGGAGCCCAGGAGGAGAAATCTGAATTCTGTTCCTGACTTTGATACTAAGCTGCTGTGGGACCAACAGGAAAGTGATTATACTTTTCTGCTTACTCTTGCAACCTTTGCCTGCCCTGTTTATTGTAACCTGTGGACACAGATTAGCTCCCCATACATCTCTGAGTGCTCAGGCTGCACAGAAATCAGGAGGGTAGCTGGAAATACCACAATGAAAGCTGCATGAAAAACCCCAAAACAACAGCATTGAAAAAACCCCCAATGAACAAACTCCCTTCCCCCCAAAGAAAAGAACTGGAGAGCTGTGAAAACAACTGGTAAGGGATGATCCTGTCATAGTCCCCTTGATCACCAATCACCTATATCACCTTTCTCTAACAGCTCTTTATCTAAGCCCTTTCTCCTGCCAGTTAACCACAACCACTTATTTCCAGACTTTCTCATGTAACTGTCAGATTCTCCAGGTTCTCTCTACTGATCTTGATCCAGTTGCCCCTCTGGATTTCAAGTCTGTTCCAGTTAATTTTCTTCTTATTCTACTCCAAGTATATTATCCATGTTTCTTAGTTACAGATTCTTCCTTCTGCAAAATTAGTTCTTTTCCCCTGATTCTTCCACCTCCTCATACATATCTGTCAGCTCTCTTGGTTTGTTCCTTTCCTTGTTTCCAAGCCTTAGCTCTTCACTTTTGCATCTGGAATGAGAGCAGTGGAAGGTCACTGACTCTACTAGGAAACAGCCACTAAGTCACTGTGACCACTATGAGAAAAGGTGTCTGGTTTTACTGTCTAGCTTCAGCTTTATCTAGACTCAAATGGAGCAACAGATGCAGGACTTCTTAGGCTTACCTTCTGGCCTGGAGGTGGGATGTAATCTGTCATCTGGAGAAAATGTGCAGATTGATAGCTGGGGTGGGAGAGGATGTGGTAGGTTGTAAATTCATGATTTTACGTAAACTCCAAAAAATAATTATCTGGCCATGTGTAGGAATGGGCAATTTCTGAAAGGCCAGTCATAATATGGGTGAACTAGAAAAGTATGAAGTGTATATCTTATACAGACACAAAAATGTTCCAGAGCACAGGCATACTGCAAATTCTCAAAAGAACAGTTGCTAAAATAATTTAATATGAGCAAACCACAATCTTCTCTTATTGGAAAGAGCTGAATAATCTCACTGAATTTGTAAAAAATATTAACTATGTTGATAACTTATCCTGAGACAGTTGAATGGCATAGAAAATCTGCAACACTTAATTTGTGCTGAGGTTGTAATGAACTGGAAACAGGTCTCATAGTGGGTGGTAGTTTGCAGCATTTCCAGTAGGCAAGGCAGCCCTGTACAACAGCAGCAGTACATTTTTCAATGCTTTCAGAATCAAAACTTTCTTATCCACTGTTCATCTTGATCACTTCTCTCAGGACCTTAAACTTCACCATCTCACAGTCAGAGCTGCCAGTGCTACCACTGGCCATCGAGCCCCTGACCTTATTTGCAAGAGGTTCATCAGAGTGATTCCCACAGCTGACTTGTTTATCATCTATCACAAAAATTGTTATCCGTCCATTGCAGAAATTGTGTAACTTCTAGTTGTCTGAAAAATGCTTAATCTATTTATTCCCTCTTATTCATCAGATGTTGTGTAGAAGATACCCCAAATAATGCCATCTGTGTTTCTCTGTCCTCTCATTCTTACTCCTAGCTCACAGCTGGCCCATCATCCATTACAAGGCAATGTTACATGCAACTGAACTAATCGTTTGTGTAGAGCACAACCCTTCTTCCTCACCTTTAGAGTCTGAATTGATTCATGGCTATAGTCCAGGCATATGAGCTGTCCCATCATGTCTCTGTGATCCCAGTGAAGTCACAGCTCTGTATATGTCCATGGATTTCTAACTGCTGTTTGTTTCCCATGCTGCATGCATGCAAGTTACTGGAGATGGATGCTAGGGTGTGCTACTTTGAAAGGGAAAGTCTGAGCCTCCTGCATCATAATGGCTTCCAAGCACTTCCTAGTTGCACTTCACGATTGTGTTTCTGCTCAGAATTCAAGCCTCATTTTAAATAGTTGGTAGTGGAGGGACTGGGGACAAGACAGAGATCAGTAAAATGCTAATGTAACTGATCATCTTCACAGCATCAAAGTAGTAAGTGGTACTCTTCGATGAGTTACAGTAATTTACTGTCTCCTGGCACCAGATGGCAGCAGGGAAAGATTTAATAAGTCTCTTCCAAGCCTGATTCTTTCCTGGGTCTTTTGGAGGACTCAAATACCAAGATGATCAGCAACATTTCTACTAAAAGTACTTTTAAGCAGAGGTTTTCCTGATCTGTAGTCTCAGGTTGTTGTCTCATGAAAATTTGATTTGCTTTGGTGAAAAGAACAGGATAATGAGGAGACTTTTCTAAAAAGTGATGAGACACACGTCTCTGCCTGATTTTATTCAGGAAAAAGCAAAAACGTCCTCTGTCTCCCAGCACAGCTCAGTGATTCTCTAAGCACCGCATTCTAGAAAAAGCAGAACGCCCAGTTACTTCTGTCAGACTTGCTTATGTGCAATTCTATTACCTTTGGTATCCTGCCCAAATATTTTGTTCCTTTAAAACAGTGCTCAGCAGGGGTACTATTCATGATCTGTGAGGGTGTGACTCTGACATCTTTGCTTGGAGCACACTGCAGTTTCACAGTGAGCAGGATAAAAAGAGTTTGCTTAAGCTTAGTTCTTTGATTATGGGAAAAGAATAATAATGAAGACATAAATTAATTTCTGTTGCAAAATCTCTTGTAGTAATTCTCTGAAAATGTTATGCCGTAAACAGGAAAAAAACTGATGTGCATTTGAGAAGTAGTTTACACTTAAACCTCAAAATTACATTTTAATTTTGTATCAGCCATCTGCAATTCACATGAGCCATTTACTTCAAGACAGTTTATCAAAACTGAACATAAACAGCCTAATGGTCAATAATAATGTAGCTCCAGAACATATACAACAAATAATGAGTGATTTTAAAAGAATAAAACTCCATAAATATCTTAATGTGAGTAAAGATGCCTTGAGGGGATTTTTTCTCAGAGAGTAATAGATGCTGCTGTGCTGTTTTGTGGGTTCCTATTGATTTGTCTTAAAATTTGCAAGGATGTGTAAAAGGGGTGAGAGATTTGCTTGCTAATGGGGAAGTAATAATGAAAGAGCAGCAACTGTAGTGGAACAGAGTATATCTGGAATATTTTTAAAACAAAATAATTTAGCTATCACAAAATAAAGTTTGATCAGTGCTTTTGAATCTGTATATGTTATTCTTCTACTCTGGTTTGATGGGGGTGTGAGGGATCCTTGTGTCAGAACATTACCTTGTTTTCGTTCCTTTCTTTGACGGATATCAGCAGCCTTAGATTTGCGAGTTCTCTTGTCACATTTGTACTGGTACTACATACAGTCTCAAGGATAATCAGTCTCTTTGCATTAAGCTCTAGTTTAAAAAAAAAAAAAAAAAAAAGAAAGTAATGACCATCTAAAAAAACCCACACACACAAAAAACCTAACCAGAAGGAAGGCACAGAATAAGCACCAAGCTTCAAAACACATAGAAACTGTGTCAGAGAAAGGACATGAGTCCCTACATGCCTGATGTCAGTACCTGAGGCCCTTTTTTTTGCTTGAATCATTCTTCTCACAGTTGAGAATTCTACAGAATTGCTTCTGTTAGTCAAAAGCTATATTTGTAAAGTAAATCAGGCTAAGGAAAGGGCCCACACACTGATGAGCAATTGCTAGCACATCCCTTGTATGGTTTTGGTCTGGGTCAGCCACCACTGCTTCAGTACTTGGGCATGATTTGGGGTCGTCTGGGTCAGTGCTCACTCCTGATTGACAGTTTGGATATGGTCCTGCTGGTTTGGAAGGAAGCTGTAGGGAAGTTTAGCTGTATTGTCACTTCAGCTGAAAGGAGACTGAATTGCGGAGGGCCAGTTGGCATCAGATCCTAAGAACAGTCCCTGACCATTCTATTTACTAGTATAAAAACCAATCAAAAGGTCTCTGACTTGGTATGGTGCCAGATGA
>NW_009953496.1:4048413-4094752 GCF_000747805.2 Chaetura pelagica | reverse complement strand
GAATGCCTTCTGCTGAGAACTAATGGCAATGGGCAATCACCAGCAGTGGCAAAGCCAACACAATAGTCCAGTTGTCTATGGGAGTAATGGACAGGTCAGTAACTGTGGCTCAGGTAGTGGATGGTAACTGTTTACCAGAGAAAATGGTTTGTAATCATGAACTAACTGTGGAGCAGGCTGGAAATGATGTGTCTCTGTTGCTGCAAACTTTAGAGTGTGACTTCCTTGAGATCTGAAGGAGAAAGAAGGCCTTTTGTATCTCATTACCAAAGTGGATGATCTTGCTTCTTACTTCAATAACATCCTCAAAGTATGAAACCATATTAACAAATGGAGAAAACTTTGGGAATTCCAGTATTGCTTGGTTTATATTCAGTCATCTCCTAATAGTTTATTGGCACTGTGCAGTTTGTAAGCCTGAGAATTTTAGATATTTTCTAGGAAAAGACAAAGTTTTTAGCACTCTGTAATGGTTCTCAATCACAGAAGACAAGTTTTTATTTTTGCACTTCCTAGTTTCATTATTTCTTTACTCAAATGGACATTCAAGTGTCTACATGCATAATTTAGACTTGGAGATACCAACCCGATTGCTCAAATGAAAGAAAAAGTTTCCAGGCAACTTAGAAGTGTAAAAATGAGCTCCCTGGTTTAGCCAGCTTTTCAAGAGTTGTCATGGTGCCTTTCATAAATGGATCCATAGTTGGACAGCACAAAATCTACACTGGTTCTTCTGTTGTTTTGATTAAGTTTCTTTTTTAATAATATAAAATGCTTTTTAAACTTCAACTATCTTTTTTTTTTTTTTGCCCATTTTGTAATTTTGGCAAGTCTCTGGAATTTTTTTTAAAACACTGTACGTTTTGCATAGTTTTTTAAAGAAGGAGATTTCATGGTACAGTGGACAAATTCAACCCCTTTGTACAGCCACAAAAGCATGAATGGGAGTATAGAAGTCGGCCAGAATTCTCTAGATTTAAAGAAAATCCAGATGAGTTGGCAAAATTGGTACCAGCTGGGAAGCTTTATGCAGGCAGAGCTGAGTGCTGAACCAGAGGTTTAGATGCATGTTTTTGTATGGAAAAAATACACAACAAATGTCATAATCTTCCTGGAGGTCTCACCATGGCTTTGATGAATAATAGTAATACATTATTTCTGTCCCTTATACCACTGTTTAGTCCACTGCTTCACTGCTCCAGTGTCTTCAAAGAAACACCTAGGAAAACAGAGCATTTGCAATGTGCTGATACAGGTCAAAGCTGAACTTGTTTCAGATTCAGAGGAAGATTACCATAGCTTTGTTTCCCTTTACTGCATGCACTCACTGATGGCTTCAGGGCTGTCTTTCTCATAGTTTTAAATTGAGCTCTTCAGCAACCCCTCATAACACAATTGTCTGTGTTTACATTCTCTGGTGCTGCTAGCAAGTCTACAGTTAAAAATCCAGGTCATTCTGTAGCCTGGTGGATTTATTATTTTTCTGCACCTAGAATTTCCCAGTGCATCTTTCAAGTGCGTGTATTCCTGCTAACTCTTTGGCAGAGCCTCACAGCCTTAGGTAGTTTGTCCTGGCTTTAGAAGAGTAAGCAGAAAGTGGTGCAATGGAGGTAAGCACTGTCTTGTGTTTTGGCTGAACTCAGCTGCCAGTGTGAGGAAGCAGAGCCTTCTCATCTCACAGTACAGATGACTCTTCTGCAGCATGACATGGGCCCTTAGGGAGTAACCTCAGAGCAGTTTCCAGTGTAAAAACAGGTGAAAGAGAGTGTCAAGGCCTCAAATGGGAACATAGACAGCAGAGCAATATGTAACAAAACTACCATAGAAATTGCTATATTTAGTAATCTATATATTACTCATTACTTCTTGTTAATGATGGTTCTGACAACTTGGGTGACTAGCATAATTCCTATGGAATCAGAAACACCAACTGAAACACGTATAGCTTCTTTTATATGCTGCTATATATGACTAATGGGTAGTTCCTGAAAGAGAGAAAATACTGTTTGATAAGTAGTATGCTAATGGCATGTAGTAGGATGCAAAAATTGTAGTGTGGTACTCTGGGCTTTTGGTTGGACTGCTAATCCTTTGCTTTCAAATTTGTTGCTAAGCCATCTTTCCCCCTACCCCAAAAAAGAGGCAATCCAACTTAAATGTTTTGCTGCAAATGCTTGATAAAGTCTCTTGTGTTTGTCTACAGTGAACTTAAAAATAAAATTAAAAAACTATGCAGTATGGTGAGGCTGTTGGTTGCAGTGTTGTGGATTTTTGAGTGGTCCATCCCAGTGTGCAGGAAATCAAGTAAAGGTGATCCTAGAGAAAAGTAAAGACACTGTCCAAACATACAGGGATGGGATCAGATTCAGCTCATACTGGTGCTGAATCTGGTGAAGGGCTTCTACAGATGTATCAGCAGCAAAATGAAGATGAGGGAAAGTGTGTGCACACTGGTGAATGGTGCAAGGAATCTTTGCATTGGTCTTTACTGGTTAGACCAGCTTTCAGAAATCTGAGGTGTCTGACATCATTAGAGAATTCTGGAGCAAGAAAGACATGTGATGAATGGTGACCAAGTTAGGCAACATGGAAACAAACTGGGCATGCACAAGTCCATGGGGCCTGATGGGATGCACCCATGTGTGCTGGGGGAGATGACTGGTGGTGTTGCAAGGCCACTCTTGAGTATTTTTGAAAGATCATGGTAACTGGGGGAGATTCCTGCGGATTGGAAGAAAGCAAATGTCACTTCTGACTTCTGGAAGGAGGGTGCGGATAACTACAGGGCCATCAGCCTCACTTCAATCCCTGGGAAGGTGATGGAGAAATAATTCTGGAAGATATTTCCAAACATATCAAAGACAAGAAGGTAATTTGGAACAGTTAGCGTGGATTTAAAAAGAGAAAATCATGCTTGACCAAACACAGCCTTCTGTGAAGAGGTAACTAGCTTTGTGGATAAAAGGAAAGCAGTGGGTATCATTTATCTTGATTTCTTGATTTTTAAGGTGTTTGACACGATCTTTCATAACACGTATAGACTGGCTCTTCAGGACATGGTTTAGTGGGCATGGTAGTGTTAGGTTGACAGTTGGACTTGATGACCTTAGAGGTCTTTTCCAACCTTAGTGATTCTATGATTTGAACATTCTCACAGACAAGCTGATGAAGTAGGGTCTAGATAACTGTACAGTAGGGTTGACTGAAAATTTACTGATGAACAACCAGTCTCAAACAGTTGTAATCAGCAGCAGGAAGTCCATCTGAAGACTGGTGACAAGTGGTGTGCCTGTCAGGGAACAGCAAGGGGCAAGGGTGATCTGCTGTCAGGAACTGAGAGCCCAGATCCAAAGACAGTATCACAGCCTGTAGGGCTGAGTTCCCACCAGCCAGGGCCCAGTACCTGAATGAAGTGACCAGAACAGGCCTGGAGAAGGCAGCTGGGATCAACCAAGAGTCCAGATCATCCAACAGGTTTGTGGTGACAAGGCAGGTCTGAGATTAAGCTGGGTTGTCAATTCTCAGGTCCAGTGGTCCTGAGGTAAGTGATGAGGCAAGGACAAGGCTAAGCCAGGAAATCAGGCCATAGATGATGGTTAAAATCAAGAAGGTCCATGGCTGTGTGCAGCTGTGAGAAGGGTACAGCTACCACATAGTTCAAGCCCAGACCTGATGGAAGCTTCTGGGTCCATGGGCCAGGATGTAGGTGTAAACCCCTGGTGAAGCTCATCAGGATAATGAAGGCAATAGTGTTACTGACATTTGAGGGACCTCAGTAGGCTAGAGAAGTGGCCTGACAGAAGCCTCACAAAGTTCAGCAAAGAGAAGAACAAAGTCCTGCATCTAGGGAGGAACAACCCCAGGCACCAATACAGGCTGGGGGTGAATTGGCTGGGAAGCAGCTTTGCAGAGAAAGATTGGAGGGTCCTGTTGGACACCACGTTGACCATGAGCCAGCAATGTGCACTTGCAGCAAGGAGTGATAATGGTGTCCTGGGCTGCGTTAGGAGGAGTCCTACCAGCAGGTCAAGGGAGATGATCTTTCCCCTCTACTCAGCACTCATGGGGCCACACCTGGAGTGCTGGGACAAGTCCTTGGCTCCTCATGAAAAGAGACACATGGACACACTGGAGAGAGTCCCACAAAGGACCATGAAGAGGATTAAGGAATTGGAGGATCTGTCATATGAGGCAAGGCTGAGAGAGCTGGGACTGTTCAGCCTGGAGAGCAGCAAGGGCTGGCTCCTCCCTGTGGGATGGGGAGCTCTGGTGATAACACAGACAGCAGGACCAGGGGTGTTGCCAACCAAGGCCCAGTCCCACAGTACTGCGGTGAGGTTAACAGGGCTGACTCACAGATCATGGCCAGGTTCAAACAAGAGTCCACATTACCAGGCAGGTTCAGGGTGATGAGGCAGTTCTGAGGTGAAGCCAGGCAGGCAATCTGCAGGTCAGGGTGAGATGAACAGGGTCCGTGTCTGGGCACTGGCACACCTATGGTGAGCTGGAGACCACTACTCCTTTCACATAGCTCCAGCAGGACCTGAAGCTCCCAGGTGTGAGCTTAAATGGAGCTTCTGGGCCCATGGGCAGGATGTGTGGGGAGGCTCCAGGTGAGGCATTCAGGGCCACTAAGTAAGGCCTGGTGGGTACCCTCAAGGACCTGACAGGAGAAGAGTAAGTGGCTGTGTGTGGGGAGTGAATCCTATAAATGTGTACAGATACCAGATACCAGGGAGTGTCAAGAGGAATGAGTACATTTTTTTTCAGTGGTTTCCAGTGGCAAATCAAGAACAAACTTTTTTTGGTGAAGGTGGATAAAACACTGAACATGTGCCTATACAGTAAGGTGTCTCCATCCTTGGGAATGTTCAAGAACCCCCCAGGACATGGCCCTGAGAAGCCTGCTTTAGTCGACTCTGTTCTGAGCAGGAAGACTGGACTAGACCTCCAGAGGTACTTTTCAGCCCCTGGTCTGTGTTTTTTCTCAATTTTGTGGTCTATACTTGTTAATAACAAGCAGAATCTGATTTCTCATCTTGCAGCAAAGCATACTGGAGCTAGAAAAGGTAACTTCTGGAAGGGGAGAAAGGAAATGGTTTCCAGATTGTTTCTGTTAATCAGGGTGAGTTCAGAGTCTGCCCAAGCTGTCTTTATTCTCAGGAAAAACACAGCAGGTGAACAGGAGGCAGGTATGTGCTATTAAGCAGGGCTTTTTTCCTGCTGCAGTGATATGCATGGTGTTTTGTGCAACTGCATGTGCTCTGGACAATACAGCTGTACGTGTGTGAACAAAGCACTAAACCTTCCATCAGGCACGTGCAGCAAGGTGAGTGATGTACAAGCAAAGTACAACAAAGAAAGTATTATATACAGTACAGTGATGGGGAATACTGCCCAACAAATGGCTTCAGCGGCTGAGCTGGACAGAAGTAGAGATTGTATGTGATTGTGCAAGGCAGTTGGCTGACTCTTCACTGAGTTACCAGTGTGCTAGTTGTGCTCTACCTCTGAACTGCCCTGTAAGTACTACACTTCAGGGAACAAAATGGCATGTTTTGAGCCACCTTCTTTTAGACCCTCTCATTTGCACAGTTTTATACCCGTATTCTGTGGTGTATGTCACCACATACTGAGCAGGGAGTCACTTGACAAGGAGAACACCCAGCCATAGGGTGTGTTGGGCTCTGGAATCAGTTTAACTGCAATTTGGAATCACATGGCATCAATACTAGCCAGGAACAAGAACATCAGGCTTTTGATGTTTGTTCACTACAGCCTGAAGGTTTATTTTTCACTTACTGCAGTGTTCATAATATCAAGAAATGCAACCACCTGGCATTTTAGATTCAGATTTTGATAATGCTCCATAGTTAAGAGTTCCAAGCACTGCATTTCTTATTTTGAAGGTCAGTGGATTAAACTTTCAGGTATGCATGTGTACTTTTCTGAAGTGTTTTTTTTTCTGCTGTTTTGACATATGATTTTTCCATCCCTATTGCTAGTATTAACAACAGCATATATTGAGATGTATAGAAAGAGACCTGTGGGTGTCAATTCTGTTTTGCTTTGTCTGATCCTAGTTGTATGATTGTGTTAATTGACTTTGGCTATCTTGGCAATTAATCCATGTTAGGATAATAACCACACTCTTTGTTGAGGCCACAGATGAGTTCTTGCACTTAGAAGCTACTTGCCATACATCTGTTTCCATCAGTGCTGTGTGTAATGAGAGGCTTCTACATCTTTGTAAAGCATGACTGATGGTGACATCCAATTGGCCTAATTACCAAGAGTGTTTTATATTACAGGCTTGGCTGAATTATTTTAATTTTTATAGATGCTAGCAGTTTAGATCTTCTATTACATGATTAATTAGAAACACTAGTAACAGTGCCCCAGAAAGAGTTTTAAATTGGAACAGTTCCTTGATGATACATATAGATCTCAAATTCAAAGGTTCATTTTCCTTGTTGTGTGGTTCTAAGTGTATTGTTGCTGCGTTCCCAGGCTTTGGTCAGGTTTCGTGCTGTCAGAAATTATGAGGCCAGGACTGTGTAGTATGGCCTCCTGAATAACATGGGTCACATCCCCAGCTATTTTATTGAAACCAATGCTTACTTTTCAGAAAAGGGTGATGATCTGTGTTAAAAAATGACAGCTGAGAACAGTCTACCACAGGTCTTCCCAATCTGTCCTAGAAACAGTTTAAAATTTGTACCTCCCTTGTAATCTGAATTTGCTGAAGACTTTTGGTCACAAAATTACACTTGGACATTACTTCAGCTGATTATTCTCTATGACCCTGTAGTGTTTTTCAGAGATGTGGCTTTTCAAGTGATTTTCTTTTTTCTAGGCTGTTTTCCTGTTGTCTCCGCATCGCTTTCACTCCTTGTTCTTACATGTGTATCTTAATATTTAGTCATATTAAAGCAGTCATTATTTGATTGCACCAAGGTTTGTACCTTTCAGTATTTAACATTTCTCCAACCTTTGCTCTATCTAAAGTCTTCATGCAATATTTATTTTATGGTGTTTTTTTCCAGGCAGCAGCAAAAAATATTAATTAGTGTAGGAATAATAATTGATTCTTGGGTAATTTCATTAGGACTGCTGTGGCATTAGTTTGCAGGTGGTTCAGTGCCATTTATGATAAATCCTAAAGAATTGGATGTTTGTTCTTGACAGCTAGTTAAAAATGCATCCCAGTGATCAAATATTTATAATGAGCTGAAGACTGTCAAACTTAATTTCAGAATAAGATTTTCACATTCTAGCAAAGGAAACCTATAAATAACAGTTTTAAGTAAACCTCTATGTGAAGGTTTGGAGTCAGCCTAGGAGCCAAAGCCCCATCCCTTGCTGGGAATAAGCATTTGCCTTAAGAAGTTGAGCAAGTTTCATCTAGGGGGAAGAATCATCATTTAGGAGAATGATGCATGGGGATCAGTCACAGGTCTTCTGAGCCCTTTGTAGTCAGGGAAGCTGCTGGACATTGTGCTCCAGGCAGCGGTGCAATAATCTCCTTCCTTTCATGTCCATTTTTGGATGGTTAAAATACCAGGAAAAGCACTGGATGCAGGCTTATGGGAGGGCAGACTGGAATCAGAGTGAGAAAGGTAGATGAGGAGATGGCAAAACTGCTAAAATGTCTTTTTTCCATGTTAGCTTCTAGCCTCCATGGTTTATTTTTCCAGAGCACCTTTTTTACATGAGCTGCTCAACAAAATTTAGATTAAAACTTAGATTTCATTTGTGGAGGATCACACTGACATAACTTAAGAGCACTGGGGATTCTGATCCTCTGTTTTCAATAACCCAAGTTCCAAAATTCCTTTGAAACTTCCCGTATGTTCTATTACAGAAAATACTTTTCAGCCAATTTGCAAATGACTATCTTTACAATAGAACTTTTCCAAGTAAGCACAAACAAAAGAAGCATCAGCTCAAATAATAGAATCGTCATAGAATGGTTTGAGTTGGAAGGGACCTTAAAGATCATCTAGTTCCAACCACCTTGCATGGTCAGGGACACCTCCCACTAGATCAGTTTACTCAGAGCCCCATCCAGCCTGGCCTTGAACCCTTTCAGGGATGGGGCTTCCACAACTTCCCTGGGCCACCTGTTCCAGTGTCTTACCACCTTCACAGTGAAGAATTTCCTCCTAACGTTTAACCTAAATCTCCCTTCTTCCAGTTTTGATCCATTGCCCCTTGTCTTCTCACTACAAGCTGTTGCAAAAAGTCCATTCCCAGCTTTCCTGTAGGTCCCCTTTAGGTACTGGCAGGCTGCTATAAGGTCTTCCTGGAGCCAAACAACCCAAATCTCTCAACCTGTCTTCATAGCAGAGGTGCTCTATCCCTCTGATAATCTTTGTAGACTTCCTCTGGACTTGCTTCAGGACCTCTATGTCCTTCTTGTGTTGGAGGCTCCAGAACTGAACACAGTTCTCCAGGTGGGATCTCAGGAGTGGCAAGTGAAAGGGGAGAATCACCTCCTTTACCTGCTGGCCACACTTCTTTTGATGCAGTTGGGCACAGTCAGCTTTCTGGGCTGCAAGTGCACACTGCTGGCTCATGTTGAGCTTCTCGTCCACCATCATCCCCAAGTTCTTCTTCTCCGGACTGTTTTTGATCCATTCTACACCCAGCCTGTATTGGTGCTTGGAATTGCCTTGACACAGATGCAGGACCTTGCACTTGGCCTTGCTGAATGTCATGCAGTTTGCACTTCTCAAGCCTGTCAAGGTCCCTTTGGATGGCATCCCTTCCCTACAGTGTGTTGACCTCACCACACAGTTTGTTGTCAATGCACTTGCTGAGGATGAATGCTAAAATCTTAATTCTTTTGGTGAGATGTCCCTGTAACTGGAGGTGTTGACTGAGGGGCAGTCTTGTAGGGAGAACTGCAGAGCTCCTTTCTCTTCTGTGTGCCTATAAACCTACAAAGATATGCATGTACTTGATGTCATCCTACCGTGTGATTTAAGGTGAAAGACTTCAAGAGCTGTCTGTACATTTAATACAAATCTTCAGCATGAAGTGAGCTTGGACACAGTTGTACATATGTGATCAGCCTGCAACTTTGCAGAACTGGCTTCTGTGTACATTTCCAGCGAGCACTGTAGAGGTGCACATTGTGTGCAGAAAAATTCTTATTTTCCTTCTCATTGGTTTTCATTTTCAGACTAACCTTAGTTGGGATATTGTAACCACCCTTTGGTTCATATGTATGCATTTTTGTAACCGAGGCAATGAACCTAATCTGGTTACAAGCTTGCACTTTCCTGTTCTCATGAAAATGTCTTTGTCTCTTCTGAGATAATGTTCTGAGAAGACTGAAAAACTCTACATGTGATAATAAGTGTGAGAAAGAAAACTCTTTTTAGATTTGGCAAAATCTCATATGTATTTAATTCCTAATTTCCATAGCTATGTCTGTGTTATTATTGCTATCCTTATGTTGACACACTGTATGTCCTACTGGCAGTCCCAGATAAAGACTGGCACAGTGCATTGTACCAGGCATTGTGCAAACCCTGACAAAACGACTGACTCTTTTCTCCCCAAATAGATGAATAACTGAGCTGACAAATGAACAGCTACTTTGAAAGCCCTAGGAAATAGGTTTAACTAGATTACTGTGCAAAATAATAACTTATTCCTCCGCTTCCACTCAAAAATGTTGATGGTGTTCTGAGATTTGCTTTTGCATTTTAGGATTCAGGAGCCAAGTGTAAAACTGACTGCGATTTCTGCATCCATAATGAGGCCAAGTTGGATAGTGCTGGGGAACTAGGCATGTCTAGCTCTTCCATCTTTTGAAAGGTTCAAATGGCAGGAGACCTCTTCCTCTTCAGAGAAGTTGCTTCCACTGTTTTATGATATCCTGGTGGATGAAGGAGTGTGTGATCACAGAAAGTAAATTATCTGAGTCTGCCCAGCTATTTGACCAGGTCGTATGGAGAGCTTTGAAAATACAGCATTCATCTTACACTGCTCAGGGTGGGTTTTTTTTCAAATAAGAAAAAGAGGGAAGCAAACGTAATGGAAGCATAAATGTGCTGCTTCATTTTATGTACTGCAAAGGATACATTTACCTAATTATACCACATATTGTTATTTTCCCTAGCAATGCGGTTTTGGTTCAAAATGCAAAAGGTTTCTACATTCCCTACATTGGTTTTTAGATCATATGCCCCCAGATCAGACTTGAAATCATCAAACCTGTGTGTCTTGAATGTATCCATCTTGGTATGTTTTGTTTAGGGCTTCTTTATTAATTACTGAGAGATTCACCGTAGCTTAGTATCAGACAGTGAGAATTTGAGTTCATTTTACAGCTTTGCTACTCAGTGAAATGTGACGCTATTATTTTTGCATTGTGTTATTTTCTGAGTAGATTTCAGATCATTTTATACCTGAGGAGCATTGAGTATCACAGGTGATGTTAGGGCCGCACATTTGGCGTGCAGTTTAGGGCTGGCAAGAGAAGGATTATACCATCTGGTCTGGAGAAGTGCTTAGCATCTCCAGCAAGACATTGGATAAACTCCAGTAAAGGTCACCTAAGAATTGATGCTGCTGAACACCACAACAGAATTACCCATTGTTTGTCATCTAGTGTGCATGTAACACAGACATTATCTGAGGCCTTATCTAGACTCTGGAAACTTCCCAGCATTGCCAGAACACACCTGCAGCCCCATGTGTGCTGCCTTCAGTGAATGTGAGAACAGTCACATCAAACCCAATTTTACCACATCTTTCAGAGGTAAGCAGAGATTATACAATGTAATGACACATGTCCCAGTCTTATTATCCCTAGTGCTGTTGAAATACTTCATTAGTACTTGAGCAGTTTAGCAAACTTCCCATTATAGAAACAGTATTATATGCATCTTTTACTTCTTTGCTCCTGCAGATGGGTAACTTGGTTCAAGGTTATTACAGCCATATCACTGTGTGGTAAACATTACTGATCAGATAGTGCAAAAGCAGTTTGTTACTTTTACCTTGTCTCTTCTGAAATTCATAATCATTGACTAGCATGAACTGAATAAGATTTTTTAAATTATATGGAAGAAAAACTGTCTGAGCCCAAAAACTGTACTTCACAACAAACTCTCCTAGAATTTGAAGGGCAGATTTCTTTGCTATATTTCAAGAAAACAGCAGAAGTGGTCCTTAGTGTCACTACACTAAGTTTTGTGGTACACTATGACATGGGAAGAGGATCAAGAAGCAGAGAATTATATACAAAGGCAATCAAACATTTTTGAACAAACCAATTTTATACATGAGGGTGGCTGAATCATTCACTGTCCCTGCCTAACATTTGATAGCATGTCAAAACAGACAACATGCAGGCAATTTTAGTTAGCGTCCAGTTGCAGACATAATATGTACATGCACTTGCAAGAGTCTGAGTTGCTATTTTTGGTTTTGCTATATGTTTGTTTGAACTTTTCAATTTCTCTTTCTGTTTTGCTTTGATATTTCTTTTCATTAGCAGCAAAATAAATCATTTAACCTTGAAAATTAGATTGTAAAAATGGACTAGTACAGGGCTTGAGAGAAATGATAGAAAGAGTAGCCCCTGTAACTTATGAAATATACCTCTGAAAAACTGGTTACTTATAGCAGGATATACTGCTTGATATGTGACATTATTTATTCTGTAGGAGTATTGCCTCAGCGCCCTAACATGATGTTATGGGGCACTGTGATTTTGCAGATGTCATATGTCAGCTGAGATGTACAAGTGAGATCTTAACCTCCAGTGATCAGAAATTGTCTCATGGCATTTTCACAAAAAAATTCCAATTGAGCCTAATCCACTTACCCAAATCATCCTGCTAATCGAATTGTGCATGTTCTTCATTGCTTTCTGCTATAAAATGGTGCTGCTAAACAGCATGATTTGTTGATGGATAATACAAGCTCCATGAATGGTTTGTTGTAATTCAAGCAGAGCAGAATAGAAGGTAGTGCCCAGTCACTGCATAGTCACAACTATTGCTGTAATTGAAATGTTGATATCCTGGCTACGAAAAGAAACTACAAGACAAAAGTTATTGAGAGAAAGTAGAAAAACAACAACAACAACAATAATAAAAATAATAATAAGTATTAATTATTTAATTAATTTATTAATTAATAATTAATTATTAATAGTTATTATTATTATTATTAATTTTATGACAAATCCTTAAAAATATTTTTTGCCCTCTGTGGTTTCTCTTCTTTTTTGCCAGGAGAAACTTTTTTTATATATCCCTTTTGAAAAGTTGTAGGGTACACAAGAAGTTACATCTCAGCATTTCATAACCTCATTATATGAGGAGAGATGCTGAGCTCAGCAGGGTGAATAGAAGACATTTAGATAATCAAGCAGAACTACAATTTAACTATATCTCAGTGGGTGGCATTGGCAAGAATCTGGTGCAAGGAGAAGTTTGTGGTGCTAGCTGATTTGAAAAGGGACTTTTCAAAGTGATAATACATATTGGTGTCATCAGCGGTAATACATAGTAGGATAGTGCACCTCTGAAAGTCTAATGCTTTATTAATTTGCCAATTCAAAAAGAAAAGCAACAGATGAACCTTCCACATGTACATACCATGTCTGCAATAGGGTAGCTAATGGTGACCATGGAGAAGAAGCATTTTGTTTGTAGGCTGGATCCCAAAGTGATTGTCTTTATTTTAAAGGGAAAAGGATGTTAATTGAACTATTTTTTATTTCTTTCAGAATTCTTTTAGAACTCTGAGATTCACAGCTATCTGTCTGTCACAGCTAAGATGCTGATGATTTTTGTTTGGTTTTATTGTGCTGTCTGTTAAGAGCATTCGGTGTTTCTGCAGGAGGCATAAAAATTTGAAATCTATTCCTTGGTGGATCCATCTGTGAATTGTAGTTCTGATTCTGAATCTGAGGTATATTTTCTTAATTCTTGCGTAACACTATAGTAAATTTGAGCAAAAAGCCTCATAGGAAATAATCTCTTGTGGTTACTCATTGATATGTTAGTAATTTCTATGGCATTGACTTTTCCATTTGAATGAGCAGTCCATGAGCTTAATATTTGTTGTGGGGATGATCTGCAGAAGAAAGAGAAAAATTGGCACCAGACAGGATCATTATGTTTAGTAAACTCACCCACTGTACTCTGTTCCTTCAGGATTATGAACATATTTTAATTCCCATTATATGGAACTGGGTGGCTTTTAGATACAGCTGGATTCTCCTCTGGCTGGTGCAGGGACATGCATGTTCTCAGTGGCACAAGGTTTCCTTCTACCAGAGAATAGTTTCAGGGGGAGATGATGTCAGTTGTATCGTTACCCTGCCTCAAGGCCTACATTTTACCAGGGGAACATATAAATGTGGAGCAGCTGCAGGTGGGACGTTACGTATTAACATAGAATCTCATTAGTTTTCCTCTTTCTTGCTGTTTCCTTGAATATCTCTATTGAGTGCTGACAGTGGGGTGGTTGCAGTTGTTTTCCACTGCTTCTGCTTGCCAGCTAATGAACTTTCTACTGTCAGCAATTACAAGATTTTGCTGGACATGCTAGCAAGCTCCGATCCCAGAATATCCTGCTCTAAAAGCAGGAGTTTCTCTTCCACTCACTTTGGCTACATAGCAGATGGGAAGGCACCAAAGAAGCTTGCTCTTATGGTGGTGTATACATGTGTTTGTGTGGTGCTTTTCTTAAGCTAATATGCTACGTTTCTCACTAGGACTTTGTAGGCCAAGCGGTTTTAAATTGTATTTACTTGCATATGTTCTGAAAACAGAACAAACCTAACAACCAGATCTATGTGTGAGTTTCTCTGCAGTTTGTCTGCAGTGTACACCTACAGAGGTGTGACTGTGATATACTGCGAGGTTGTAGATGTACACTCAAGTCAGCTGAGGGGATCTCAGTGACACTGTTTAATGTGGCTTGCCTACCACAAAGGTTAAGTCCACGTGCCTGTCTAGAGGCATTTTCAAGTGCCTTGGTCCCATTAGGATTAATATCAAATGGGCAAGACTAAAGTTGGGTTTCACTGCTTGCCTCAGCTTTCCCGTTTCTAAGTTGCCACTTGGGATACCTGCTTTCTTACCTCTCCTGTCATGTGCTAAACATTCATTATGGACTAGTCTTAAAATGTCTTTTGAATAAAAAAGGTAATAGACTATTTAAACAAATGCTTGTATAACCTTGCTGTGTCATTTTTGGGCAGCTGTCTCCCCTCTGTGTTTTCTATCTCAAGGAAAATAATTCCTCTGTAGTTGCTTTTGATTTGCTGTATTTTAAGTGAGTGACTGAATTATATGCCTCTCTAGTGAATTATTGAGTGCATCTCATTTTGTTCTTTCAGCAATCACTGAAAAGAAGAGGGAGCAAAGACCTACCAAAATCAGAAAAAAAGGCACAGCAGACACCAACAGAGGTAGCCTGGATTCTCATGTGGGGGGTTCAGGGACACTATAAAAATTATGTGCATGATTTGTAGGCTTGCACTTTGCTTGCATGTTTGCTATGCTCTTTTTTTTTTTTTTCCTATTTGCTGTGAAGCAGAGAGCTCTTACCCCAGACCTGCAGTCAGACTACACTCACAAGCTCCACCTAAACAAACCATTGGTACTACAGCAGAACCCACCAGCTTCCATGTACTTTATATATTTTAGGCAAAAAAAAACAGTAAATGGGAGCAGCAGTGAAACTAGATTATAAGCCCTCTGTGTGCTGCTTTCAGGATTTTTGAACACTGTAAGGTCTATTATAGTGTTGCAAGCCAAGCCTAGAAAACATAAAGATGTTTTATATGCCCCCCACGCCTACAATGTATTTTCTGGGGACAGTACAAGCTTCAGTCACAAGTAAAGTAGTCTTTTCCCCTCTTACAAGTTTAACTGTGTATTCCCTTCTTTTTAATTCATTGATGAGTGAAAAAATGATTGCAGGAAAATCTCTTAGTGTCTAAAGCTATGTACCTGTGATTGTTAATCTTGTAATTTAAGACCATCCACTGGAGGTCTCCTGTTTTACATCAAGTTTCTTCATATGCTTTTCTTTTCTCTTTTCTAAGGAGGACAATGAAGACCTGAAATGCCAGTTACAGTTTGTCAAAGAAGAAGCAGCCTTGATGAGGAAGAAAATGGCTAAGATTGATAAAGAGAAAGACAGGTTTGAACATGAACTGCAAAAATACAGATCGTTTTACGGGGATTTGGACAGTCCCTTGCCAAAAGGTGAAGCAGGTGGGCCACCTACCACAAGAGAAGCTGAACTGAAGCTTCGATTGAGACTTGTGGAGGAGGAAGCTAATATTCTTGGGAGGAAAATAGTGGAACTAGAAGTAGAAAATAGAGGACTGAAAGCAGAGCTTGATGATTTAAGAGGAGATGATTTCTCAGGTACTGCTAATCCACTCCTGGGAGAACAGAGCGAATCCCTGTCAGAATTACGGCAGCATTTGCAACTAGTAGAAGATGAAACAGAATTGCTGAGGAGAAATTTAGCTGATTTGGAAGAACAGAATAAACGTATAACAGCTGAGCTGAACAAGTACAAGTACAAATCCGGGGCCCATGAGAACTCTAGACACCACGATAATGCCAAGACAGAAGCGTTACAGGAGGAGCTAAAAGCTGCACGAATGCAGATCAATGAGCTGAGTGGCAAAGTCATGCAACTCCAGTATGAGAACAGAGTCTTAATGTCCAACATGCAACGCTATGACTTGGCCTCTCATCTTGGAATCCGTGGCAGCCCCCGAGACAGTGATGCAGAAAGCGATGCAGGAAAAAAAGAGAGCGATGATGATTCCCGTCCCCCTCACCGCAAAAGGGAAGGCCCCATTGGTGGGGAAAGCGACTCTGAGGAGGTCCGCAACATTCGGTGTCTGACACCCACGAGGTCTTTTTACCCGACACCCTCTGGATGGCAGAAAAGCTTCACTGACAGGCAGCAGATGAAGGACATTCGCTCTGAAGCTGAGCGGCTGGGCAAAACAATAGATCGCTTAATTTCTGACACAAGCACCATCATAACAGAGGCGAGAATTTATGTAGCAAATGGGGACCTCTTTGGACTGATGGATGAGGAAGACGATGGCAGCAGAATACGTGAGCATGAGCTTCTTTACCGGATCAATGCACAGATGAAGGCCTTCAGGAAAGAGCTCCAGGCTTTCATCGACAGACTTGAAGTTCCGAAGTCTTCGGATGATCGAAGTGCAGATGAACCTTTGTCAGTGAGTCAGGTAGACTTTTACTTATTACAGCCTACAGGTAAAAAGGCTCTGCCAAGTGAATTAAGCCTCAGATTTGATGTATGGCACATAAAAATTCTTTCTTCTAGACAGTAGACAAAAATCGTTGTTTCTTAAATTATTTTAAATCCTCACTTGGCTGTACGAAACCTTGTTTGTGAACAGTGAGTAATTTTGGTCTCCTGAAAATTAAATGAATTGTGCTCTAGGAGGTGAAAGATTTCACTCCTTTCTGGCTTCACAACTGCATTTGCCAGAATTGTGCTTTCATCACCAGTAAAGGCAGTGAAGGCAGCATTTTTGACACATAATGAACGTGATAGTTTTCTTAGCAGTTGGGTTCCTGTTAAATTAATAAAAAGATAAGCTTATAAATTTTAAACAGGAGGAAACATTAGATTTCCAAAATTATAGAGAATATGACAAACCACAGAGAAAAGTAAACCATGCAAATCTATTTATAGAGTCACAGAGCCACATGGTATTGTGGATATTAGAAGTATTGTACCTGATATATGTTGTCAAAGGCCTAGGGTCACTGCTTGCATGCAGCAATGACTAGCATCTTTTCCATAGTTCATTTTAATGCAGAATGGTTGCAGAGAGGCTTTGGAGAGCAAATTCCTCTTTGACTCAACATCTTTTGCCATGAAAAATTAAAATTATCTACCCTTATCTTATCATGCAACCCCATAGTTGGCAAAACTTGTTGCTTGTGGTATTAGCCAATGCTTTAGCAAGTCTCTTGCCATGTTAATTTACTTAGTGCTGTTCTGATAGTTTACAGTCAAAGCAGTTGCAAGGTGAAGCTGAAAGCTATTATTTCTTATTCCTATGCTGACTAATTAGTTTTTTGTTTCCTTGTATCAGAAAGTCACAGACGCAGTGAGTTTAAAGCTAATCAATTACTATACATGTATTGCATGAAATCCAACAGAAATGACATTCAGCATGCTCACTTTCTGATCTAGCAATAGCTCTGAGCTTGTAGAACTCCCATTAGCTTAAAGGCAGAGCACTGCATGGGCTTATACAAATTTAAAGCAAAGTAATTAGTGTTTCCTTTAAAAAAATAACAGCAATTATTAAATTGGACATTTCAGGGCATGGCCATGCAGAACTCCTTCTGAAGTCAATGGGAGATGGGCACTTGGTCCCTCCACCAGCATAATCTGATTCACTATTTTTTTTGGTGTAAACTTCGGACTTGCTATTCCATTAATGGACTGTTCTCTCTGTCTTTGTATTTACTTTCCCAGATGTTCCAGCCTATCATTTTACTTATTCTCATTCTTGTATTATTTTCATCCCTTTCATACACAACAATATTTAAACTTGTCTTCCTTTTTACACTGTTTTTTGTACTGTAAGCCATTCATCATTTACTGTTCATTGTAGTATTATTTTCAGTTTGTTTATTTTGTCCGCCCTCCAAGATAAGAAGTGCAAGAGACATAGATTCTGTAATAGCCACTGCTGTAAAAACACTGAAGACTACACCTTTGCCAAAACCAAACCAAAACCAAAAAACCTGCAAAAAAACATGCCAAAAAGTCTCCCAGTTAAATAGGAAACCCACTCATCATGGTGTTCCAGGTAAGCAAACAGAAAATGGTATTTTTCACTTTATCTGGTTTTATCGTTTTTGAAGAAACATTTCTGGAGTGACTGGAACCCACTTAATATTCATTAATTTGCACCAAGTCAGAAGCAAATCAGAAATATATAGAGTGGTTGTGAGGAGTCTGTTCCTTTCCTCTTCCCACTCCCAGGAAAATAATTTGTGTTCTGGCCACATAGGAGTAGTAAAACTAGATCTGGTATGTATTCTGCAATTCTATGTCACAACTTGTATATATTTTGCATGATTATGATGATAATGTTTTCCAGCACTCTATTATGTGTATTAGACACCATGGAGGGAACAAAATCAGAATGGTCAGTGTATAGAGCACTGTATCTGGGAATGTGGCAAGGAGCTGAAGCCCTTGAGAATGAGATGCACAAGGAGGAGGCACCAGAGTAGGTGAGGAGTCTGCTGAGAGATGTAGGTTGGCTGCATTTCTCTGTGCTCTGGAAAAATGGCCATGCTACAGGCTGACTTGAACTGAAGAGAGTGATGCTGATCACCTTGTTTGATGTCAAATACCTTTGCCCAACAACCTAGATTATCAGGTAACATTTTGCAGCCTTAGTCACCAGGGCTCTGGATTCTCTCTGCACATTTCAAAACAAATTTTGAATGAACATGGTAAGTCTTGTCTTGCTGAGTGACCCCCGACTAACCATGCCATTAGTAGTGAATGACCATAGGTAAGGGAAGCTTGTGGACACAGGTTTGCATCAATAATTGCTAAATATTTCTTTATGGCCTACAAGAGGCTGAACTGAGAGAGCAAGTGACTCATGATCTTTCCATCACACTGAACACAGACAGGACAAAGAGTACATCTCCCACTGTGAAAAGCTTGTCTGAAATGCCTAATGGAACTCAGTTTTCTGTTTTGTTCAACCTGTGTTGAAACCACTGAGTCCTACAAATGTGAAATTTCCAAAGGTGACCATTTACAAGTAATGGTATTAATAATTATTTTGTGTGTGTGCAGATGCCGTGATAAAAAAATATAGTAATAAATACTGTTAATAAATAAAGCAGTTGCTTTTCAAGCTGGCAGTAAGGATTCCCTCTGATTTATCATGCTGGCACTCTGTTCACTTAACCCACTCCCCAGTGAGAACAGTTAATCTCCATTCCTGGGTTGTGCTCTGCTAACTGAAATTGTAGACAGACACCATTTCTAGGAAAACCCCTCAGAGGAAAGCAGAGGTTGGGCAATAAAATCTATTTTATAAGAATGAAAGAAATAATGAACTCACAATATTCAGTATTAAACAAAGCTGTTTTTCACCTTGTTTGTGTACCTTTCCTTCAGCCTACTCTGCAGGTGTAGTAACCTTGATCAGTTAAATAATTTAATCTTGTTTTAGTGCAAATAGTTATTCACAGAATCACAGAATGGTTGGGGTTGGAAAAGAACTCAAAAGATCATCTAGTTCAACCCCCCTAAAGTAGGTCATGTAGGAACGTGTCCAGGCAGGTGTTGAATGTCTTCAAAGAAGGAGACTCCACAGCCTCTCTGGGCAGCCTGTTCCAGTGCTCTGTCACTCTCACAGTGAAAAAGTCTTTCCTTATGTTTACATGAAACCTCCTATGCTCCAGCCTGCACCTGTTGCCCCTTGTCCTATCACTGAGCGTCACAACATCCAAGTTAGAGAAGGTGAAGGCGTGGACTGTGAAAAGGAGGAACTCCCCAGTGTAGGAGAAGAGCAGGTTTGTGACCATCTGAAGAACCTGAAGGTGCACGAATATCTGGGACCTGATGGGATTCATCCATGGCTCCTGAAGGATCTGGCTGACTAAGTTGCAGAGCCTATGTCCATCATATTTCAAAAGTCTTGGCAGTCTGGAGAAATTCCTGGTGACTGGAAAAGGAGAAGCATAACTCCCATTTTCAAGAAGGGAGAAAAGGAAGACCCAGGGGACTATAGACCAGTCAGTCTCACCTCTGTGCTCGGCAAGATCATAGAGCAGATCCTCCTAAAGGCTCTGCTACGGCACGTAGAAAACAAAGAGGTGATTGGTGACAGCCAACATGGCTTCACCGAGGGCAAATCCTGCCTGACTAATTTGGTGACCTTCTACAGTGGTGTCAAAGGAAGAGCAACCAACATAATCTACCTGGACCTGTGCAAAGCCTGAGGCACTGTCCCACACGACATCCTGGTATCAAATCTGGAATAGTACAGATTTGATGGATGGATCACTTGTTGGGTAGGGAGCTGGCTGGATGCTCGCACTCAAAAAGTGATGCTCAATGGCTTCATGTCCAGATTGAGATCTGTGATGAGTGGTGTTCCCCAAGGGTCAGTACTTGGACCAGTGCTATTTATATTTTTGTCAGTGACATGGACAGTGGCACTGAGTGCACTTTCAGCAAGCTTGCTGATGTTGCTGAAGTGTCTGCTGAGGTCACCACACTGGAGGGAAGGGATGCTATCATGAGCAACTTTGACAGGCTTGAGAAGTGGGCTCCTGCAAACTACATGAAGTTCAGCCCGGCCAAGTGCAAGGTCCTGAACCTGGGTCAGGGCAATCCCAAGCACCAATACAGGCTGGGTGGAGAATGGATAGAAAACAGCCCAGAGGAGGACTTGGAGGTGATAGTGGCTGAGAAGCTCAACGTGAGCTGGCAATGTGAGCTTGCAGCCCAGAAAGCCAACCGTGTTACCTGGGCTCCCTCAAAAGAAGTGTGGCCAGCAAGTCAAAGGAGGGGATTATCCCCCTCTCCTCTGCTCTTGTGAGACCCTACCTGAAGTACTGTGTCCGGTTCTGGAGCCCCCAACATAAGAAGGACATGGAGCTCATGGAGGAAGTCCTACAAGGACAGGCTGAGAGAGTTGGGGCTGTTCAGCCTGGAGAAGGCTCCAGGGAGACCTCATAGTAACCTTCCTGAAGGGGGCCTACAGGAAAGCTGGGGAGGGGCTTTTTACAAGAGCTTGTACTGAGAAGACATGAGGTAATGCATCAAAATTGGAAGAGGGGAGATTCAAGCTAGACATTAAGAGGGAATTTCTTTGTGTGAGGGTGGTGAGACACTGGAACAGGTGGCCCAGGGAAGTTGTGGAAGCCCCATCCCTGAAAGTGTTCAAGGCCAGGTTGGATGGGGCCCTGAGCAACCTGATCTAGTGGGAGGTGTCCCTGCCCATGCAGGGGGGTTGGAACTAGATGATCTTTAAGGTCCCTTCCAACTCAAACCATTTTCTGATTCTATGATGATTGTATGATAACCTTTGCACAGGACTGACAATTATAAGCCCATTGATTTCTCAGTGTTTTTTCTTGCATGTAGCTGGAGCTTTCCTCATCCTAATTCTGTCAGGCATCAACAAAGGAAATAAAAGCTGAGACCTTTTGGGACATTCAGGGAGCTATTGCACAAGCTGCAATATCAAATTAAAGCATACTGAGGCATACAAAACAATTTTAGAATTTCCCCACAGTCTTTGAATCTGTGATGAGCAAGGAGAATGGTGGGGACCCCTGCAAAGGAGAAATGAGATGTGATTTTCATGTCCTTCTGCATTCAGCTTGAAAGGACTGATTTGAGCTGCTTATCTGTTTCTCCTCAGATATTACAGAGAAATTCACAGCCTTCCATCTTTTGCTATTTTAAAAGCTACTGAGAAAGCTAATAAAATCAGTATGGACATCTATCCATAGCCAGAAAATAGCATCTAGCCAAAGAAATAAATCTTCTGTGTCTTGGTAAATTGAAGTAAGGGGATCACACAAAGAAATGCAATTATACTTGCCAAGAAAGGATGCAGGTTCTCCCCACTCAATTACTCACCTGGTGGGTAAAGTCCACCTCACAGATGAGTGAGTAAATGCAGCTGAAGACATCCACAGCTTCTAGCAGGAGTGCCTGGGAGTTGGGCAGGGCAGAGCCAGGCAGAACACTGCTGGTTCCTTAGATTCTGTCTGCTGCATAGTATCTCATTCTGAAGATCCATAATAAGAAGAGTAAGATTTTGCTTTAATATGGCAACAAGCTGGATACCCCAGGTTACCTATCAGTTCAAATCTCAGTTATACCAGTAGTAGATTCACAATTCCCACTTTGGAATGTCCTGGTGAAATATTAAAATACTTGCAAAAATATAATTGAGTTTGAATTCTGTGATTGCCTTAATTTTTCATTTCCCTGAAAGATAAAATTCCCTGTGTTACCAGGGAATTAATTCCATATTATTTCAGAATAGCAGAGATCTTGCATCATCTATAAATCTAATTCTGACATTTTTACACTTGTGTAAATTGATGTTAGCACAAATTACTTTTTATGTCATCTAGAAAAGAGTACCTTTTTTTTCCCTTTAATGCAACCAGATTTAATTAAATTAAATTTGTTTCATATTTAGAATCATCTCTGAATGCCATGAAAATTACCTCTACAAATATTTTCTTTACTGTTACTGAAATACCCCCATGATACTAGAATGATCATCTTCTCCAGGATCAGAGATATTTATTTCAACTGAAAATATTCATGCCTAAATCTCCAGTCAGAGACAGAGTAAGTGTCTGCTGACACATGTCACCAGTGCTTCAGAATCAAAACTAGAAGAGAGCAGGTGCCATAGTGCAGAAATATGCCTGGCAGTTGGAAAATAGAAAATTGCCAAAACCATGGCTGTCTAAATATGTGTTATAAAAGGAGATGAACTGCACATGAACTTTGGGAGTTGTTTACAAAAACAAGCAGAGCTTTAGGATATTAGATGCCCTTCCCCTTAATCACCCCAGAATTTGATAGGTGAGTAGGAGACTTCTAAAGGCATCAGTATCAGGAATGTAATTCCCATTGGCTTACATTTTTGTCTCTGATTTAATGCCAGGGGAAGTGATATTCAAACTCAACTTTTGCCATTACACATGCAGTTGCCTCTGGGGAAAATTACAGTGGCTCTATTTAAAGTAAACATCTAAAATATCTGCCACTGATTTCCAATGTAACCTTGGAGAAGTGACATGACATAATGCTTTGTTGGCTCTGTTTCTCTACTCAGTTATATACTCCTGCAGAAGTGCACAGTAGTAAGAGGAGACAGAATTTGTATTCCCTTCTGCCATTTCCTGATTTATGTGTTCACTCCTGAGATGTATTTGCCAGGGTTATCAAGATGTAAAGAAGTACTGTAATTTAGGTATCTGATCTTGTGTTCTTCCTTCTTGTTACATGGACACAACAAAAGAGGTGTGACATAACCAAGCTAGGACAGCAGAACTGAAGATGCTCTGAAGTGATACTGAGTGCAAACTATTAACCAGAATACACACTACCCTGGAATCAGATTATAGCCCATGCTGAAACTCATGCTCCTTTTTCTTCAGTTTTGCATGATGAAATCAAGCAGAGGGCTTCTTCAAAATGCCTTTGCAACTCTTTTTGTTGAGGTGATGACTTTTGACACAAGCAGAACTGACACCAGGTATGAACAAAGTACATTTTGCCTGTGCCAGAAACCAGAAGGCCAGGTCTTCTGCTTTGTCTGCTGCTTTGTCAGCTGTTGTTGGAAGAGGGACAGGGGTTAATGTGGCCCTTCAACCTATGAGTAGGGTCCATCTCTTGTCTCCTGATGAGCCCCTCAGTCTCATACATTTCTAATTCCTCACACTGACAGAAATGTTGGATTTTGGCTGAGTGAAAACGGAAGCCTGGAATTTAGTCAATTGTTTTATTTTACTGTTTTACTTCAAAGAGTTCATGTAACAAGACGAGAGGCATTGAACTAGCCATATTAAATACACAGGCATAACAGCCTATGCTGCTGGATAGGAGTAAAAAAATATTTCTTCAGAGTCTGTCTTCATTTGCAGTGCTGCAGCTGTGCTGGCTTCAGTGAAGAGGCAGCACTGTGGCACCCGGCCTCCAGCTGTGGGCTCAGTTCTGCTCCCAGGCACTCAGGCTTCTCTCTCAGTCATGTCAGCTGGTGTGCTGGGACATAACCTCACAAAAGAAAGTCACAGTGTTGCTTTACAAACAGGGAATTTTTTAATCCTCTGAGTTCAGAGGCTGAGGAGTTTCTTTGGGAGTGTTCAGTCATGTAGCAGGGCATCTTTCTTTACTTTTTAGATAATCTTTGTAATTTTCATGAATAGCCCAAGTCCCATTATTTATGTCACATGGGAGCAGAATAAGCACCCAAGTTATGTATTCCCTAAGACTTAGAGCTAGACCATATAAGGAGAAAAAATGTGTTTTCCCTGAAACCTGCTTTGGTATTTACTATAAAACGCACCCAGAGCTAAAAATCTCTATGCTGTGCATGGATTTTATCACAGATAAAAACTTATTGCTGTCCAGAGGAGTGTGCTGACCAAGCAAAGGATGTGTGTGAATCCCAAAATGTCCTTTGTCACACTGATCCTCTTGTCATCAGCTGCTCTGCCTACAAAATTTACATCCTGTTCCCTGAAATATGAATTTTCTGGCTCTGGGTTGTCCATAGACATGTCCAAGTACAAGTACACAGCAGGGAAGTGGTGTGTGTGTGTGTGAAGGTTTTGCCCAGGGGTCTCTCTCAGTGTGCCAAATGAAAGCAATTTGACATGTAGTGCAACAGGAGAGATACTGTGGTGGGCAGGGATGCAAGGAGCAAGCTGAGCTTCTCGTGCCTGCAGTTCAGCAGGAGAGATACTGTGGTGGGCAGGGATGCAAGGAGCAAGCTGAGCTTCTCGTGCCTGCAGGTCAGCAGGGGGAGCAGCTAAGTTTCACTCTGCTGCCTGCAGGGTCTCCCATGGACTTTCACTTGTTATATAATTTTTGTCACGTACATTCCCTTCCCTCACCCCATGCAGACAGTTGCTGAGGGCAACTGTACCAGTGCTTTAAATCCAGATTGAGGGGGTTTGGGGTCTTCCTTTTTACTCTTATGCCGGGGATGAGTTTCCCTGAGAAAGGGAGATTCTCCATCCAACTTCAAGCATTTTGCTTTGCTGAGACATGAAGTATCTTAACAGACTGGAGCATCTGATCCAGAAACCTTATAAAGTAGCAGGAATATTTGGGTATATCCCAAAGAAACCATTATCACCATTCCCAGAATGCAAGACAGTAGGATTACACACTGCCCAATAATTCTGCACTTCATAAGCGATAGCGTATTTAGAATACAGAAAAATAATTTTGGGAGGAGTGGTTTGCTTTTAGCACTTTAAGATAGCTGCTAACCAACAAAACTGCTGCTTTAAGCAAACTCCCTTTACAAAGCAGTTTATGAGGATCAAGTTCCAAAGCTCAAAATGATCGTATAAAAAATATAACCCTTAAAACCGGGTCTGGAAGGCAGCGAAGAATCTTCTTTTCCAGCATGGACACTAATAAAAGAAACCTAAAATTGCCTATTGTCATAGCTTTACTATTAACACTAGCTGCTTTGGCAAGCTTTAAAGTCTGGACTGCACTATAAAGCCTAAAAATGTCCTGGACTTGGAGTTGTTTACACAAAATATAAGGAGATATAAAATTACAGAGCCTGGGGGTTGGAAGAGATGGCTTTAAAACCATCCTCCTTGCACTGACGTCACGTGGAGGCCAGCTGCTGGGGTGATGCTGAACGGAACTGGTTTTCAGTTTGGAAAAGTTATGGAGTTATTCAAAGAGAGTTGCAAGTGCTGCCCCAGTTGAAAGGTTGTGTCTTGCTCAGCTTTCTTATTTCTTTTCAAGATCAAGATTCACAGAACTGGATCACGACTAGCTGTGCATTTCATTGCTTTCACTGCTGTTTAGAAATGGACTGAAAAACTTCTAAAGGATTTCTTATTCCATGAAAGGTATGGATATGGTTTATTTTAAATCAGTGTTTTTGAATAGTTAACATTTAAAAAAAAAAAAAAAAAAAGGAAAGCAAATTCCTAATGTGGCAAACATCTCTCTTTATTTGTATGTAATCTGGTGTTAATTTATGTTATATATGGTCTTTATTCTTAGAGAAAGACTGCCTTAGTTCAGTCAGTTTCTTCAGAGCAGGCACAAATATCAACAGAGCAGAGATGACAGGTAGCATTGTAAGCACTAGGCTCTTTCTTTCTTTCTTTCTTTCTTTCTTTCTTTCTTTCTTTCTTTCTTTCTTTCTTTTTTTTTTTTTTCTTTCTTTCTCTCTTTCTCTCTCTCTTTCTTTCTCTCTCTCTTTCTCTCTTTTCTCTCAACTGTATTTTCTTGTTATGTACAAAGTGCACAGTATTGTGACACATGACACACTTTTATAATTGAACAAATATATGAAATTTCGTTACTGATCCAAAATACAGCACTTAGTTGGAAGTATATTTTCATTATTTTTTCTCCATAAAATCAAGGGAAGATTTGTGTATCTGAATGGTTGTGAACACTTAATCTAGTTAATCTTTCTTGACAATGTCTCACCTGATGTAACTGCAGATTATTTTCAGTGTTGGTAGAGGCTGGTTGCAAACTATTTTGCATTTTTAATATGTGGATAGAAAGGACATGAGTGACACATGAGGTAATAATGACATTTACATCAAATAGAAGCTTATAAACATTTTTTTTGTTTGAGAGGAGGGAGGGCTAAAGGAAAAGATAAGAGGAAATGCAGCTGATATAGACAAAATTGATTATTTGCTTGAATTTGATTTCTGTAATGAGCTTCTGACCTTGTCTGGGACATGCAGAAAGTGCCAATACTGCAACAGCACAGATACTGTTCTGATCATACAGCAAATTATAATGTGGCAATTCACATCTCTTTGGGTTGCTTAAGCTTAAGCCATGTGAAATACCCATGAGGACATGTTGGTGCACTCTACACACAGAGGGAGTACTACTAGGACTACAGATTGGATTTTTTTGCTAGTAGAAAAATGCAAGCAAGACCCACCACCCCCCTCAAAAAAAAAAAAAAAAAGGAATAATGGAAATAGAAGTTAAAATTCTCAGAGGAATTCATCCACTGCACAATAACAACAAAACTGTGTAGTCACCCAGCTGCTAACATCAATAAACATGAGTTTTCTTCTCAGAATTTGTGTCAAGAGGAAATCAGATAAACATAAGAAGCCATACAAAATTTTCTGTGGATGTTAGAGCTACAAGTGACTATCTGTAACTTCTGTAACTAACCTCTTCCAAGGCTTGATTTTATTTCGATGGTCTCCAAGCTACTTTTATAATCTGAGTCCCATAGGAATCAACGTGGGAATTGTAAATAAAAGTACAATAGGAGCTCCCAGCACTAAGAAACCACCAGAGGCTTTTTCAATACTATATGCATGCTTGAAAGGAATAGATATTATATTTCTATTTCTTATATGTGTAAAAAAAATAGTATGTAGTATTGATTTGCTTTCTAGTAATATGCTGCTAATTGATGCGTGATCATTATTACTAATAGTGTACTAGCAAAATCACCATTACTGCAAGTTGTAGACAGATTATGCCTGCCTGTCTTGTTCATGATTTTACAGCTTCCAGTCTTATTTTTCTATTTCTTTCTCACATGTATTTGGAGGATTCTAGTGGAGCAGAGAGTTGACTCTTGTTTATTTCTCAGAGATATCTTGAAAGGTTATAAAGACATAAATGTAGCAAATAAAAAAATAGGCAAAAAAAGTAAATGTACTAAAAATTAGAAAAGTGAGAAAGTATTGGCATGGTTTTAAAGTGCATTAGCAATAGATGTCTAGATTGCAACAGATCTTAAATTGAGTGGAATTTTTTTGTAAATTGCTTTTGGTCAACACTTACTGAAGTCTGGCACAAAGCTGAAACGTTGGCCTGGAGAGGTACAGTTCCTACAGCCTGGCTGCCTTCCTGAAGAAGCCATGAGCAAACCAGTGCTTGACCTTAATTGTGAGAATGCTGTGCTGTCTTTCAGCAACTCATAGTTTCAGGGAGTTTTATGGGTTTTTTTTAAAGCTATCCTGAAGGTTTTAAGGCACAGTCCAAAATTGCTTGGGATCAATGGTTTTGCAAACCCTGAGTTAAGACTGGGCCCATGATGGCTGTCAGTTGAGAGATCTTGTAGCAGGACTTCCAGGACAGAGATACCTGAGTTAACACATTTGGCTTCAGCTGAGCTCTGCTGCTTACTTGTTCATGAAGGAAGCTGACTCCAAGTTTGGCATCAGGTTCCCAGCCAGCTGAAATAACGCAGACGCTGGTAAGCAGTGATTGCACAGTAGCCACAGCTGAATCAACAGGACTTGTCCAATAAAATACAGGATGGGAAAGGACTTTGTGTGAAGCTCAAGAATAAATTTTCACTATATCGAAGAAAACATGGGTGATAAAATGGGAGGTTCCTGAGAATTGACAATCATGGACCATCAGGGAAATGAAGAAATTCCAGGAAGGTAAACTGGTTTTACACTTAGGTGACTCTCTGATAATTCATTTGCCTGCCCATAGGCTTGGTTTCTAACAGGAGACCAAAGCAATGCAGAGGCATTTGGTCACTAGAATTAGGTTCTCTGTCCACCTAGGTAACACAACAGCTAGCTTTGAGAGCCAAAGTTAACAAACTTGTGTCAGTGTGTGTGTACCAGCCATTATACCACAGAAGAAATTGTAAGTGGACAAATGAGTGTTACTGCAGCCTTGTTGGCACAGTAAATGTGCCGATGGTAGTGAAGTATCTATTATAAAGACTAAGAAAGCAGGAGGAACACCAGGCCCATAAAATCTGCAACTGCTTTGCTCCAAAACCAGATGAACAGAATCAAAATATTTCCCTTAAAATATATGCATTAAGTGGTTCAAATTAAAAAGTTTTTGTCCACAGACACAAAGATGCTAAAGACTTCGAAGGGGAAGGAGAAACAGAAGCACAAATTTGTTAAATATTATGAGCAAGGTTTTGAACTAAGTTTTAGTTACTGCTGTTAAAGAGTAGTTTCTGGTTTTCCCTGTGCTGGTCTTGGAACTAACATGCATATATTTAGATTTGTAAATCCAAAATACTCTTTATAGTGACCTATAGTCCTTCGTATAGTAGAATGATGGTTACTACTTTATATTTGCTACCTATTGTTACCTTGCCTCTCCTGTTTTCCTTCATATATTCTAAAGCATTCATATAACCATGAGAATTTTCTGCATTATCAAGTGTACAGTCTTCAGTCGCCAAAAGAATGTCACAGCCTTTGTTGTGCTACGTGTGTGAATGAAAGGACTGTGTGAGCAAACATGATACCTTTACACTTGCAGTTGTCTTTTGAACAAACGTAAAAATAGCTTTCAACCTCAAGGGCACACACTGAAGGATCCCAAAGTCCTGAAGTGCCATTCAATATCATGCAGACTCGAATTTCATTGAAAACAGGTTTATGGTATATATTAATGGTAAAGATGTAAAGTGGCCATGATACAGAGCCCACTGTGGTAGACATTCCTGAATTCCATGACATGCATGTCCCTCCTCACCTTTCCAGATTGGGCCTCTTTGCCCTTGAATTTGTGTCCTAGAGCATTTAGTCCATCCATATTCCAGTCACACTCCAGATACATAGCATGCAATTGTGTGATGCTGTTTCCTGCAAGCACATTTCTGTTAATTATTTTGGAGGTTTCTTGGTGTTTATTTTTCTCTGAAAGCTCAAATCCATCACAAGACTTATTCTGAAAAACTTCCAGGAAACATTCAGGGAAGAAAGAAAAAAAGCAGAGCTATCTTCTTACTGTTACACAGACTGTAACCATGGACCTGCGTAAACAACTGGAGAATACTGAGGTGAACTGGAATAAAGAGAAGATGGAATTGCTGGAGAGATTTGACAATGAAAGGAAAGAATGGGAATGTCAATGGAAGGTCATGCAGAAGAAAATAGAAGAGGTACTTTTAAACAAAACTCTGAACACTAGCATTTTCACTTGGGTATTATCAGTGACTAGGGGCCGATTCAGTATTGTTGGTTTTTTCCTGAATTATATCCTATTTCTTATCTGTCACTGGAATTTTCTAATAGCTGATGGTAGAATGTAAAGCCTGGGGTTAAGCAGTATTTGCAACTGCTCATTTAATGAATACTCGTATGTACAAAGCAGGAGGTTAAGTGTCACTTTGTGGGAAGTTTGCTATGATATTGTTAGCTGTATATACTACCAGTTTTGCTGGTTATGAGGCACACTGCTCATTTTATGCATGTCCTTTTCAAACATAGATATTCTGAATGACTGCATATATGGGGTTTAGGAAAATACCCATTTAGTAACAAAAATCTGGGTATCCTAACTCTCTGCTAAAAAGGAATTCCATGGCACAAGTGTGTATGGCACAAGTAAATGGTAATACTAAAAAGAACATCATACATTGCATGCTGCATGGTGCAGAATCACTCTGGCTAGAACCTGCTCCATTTATGGATGGCTTTTAGTAGAGAAAATGGCTACAGTAAATAGCATGAAAGTCCTAACACCACTAGTGTTTACACATAGAAACAAACACTCTGCCATTTCTAACACATCTCCTTCCAAAACTAGTTTAGGTGATTATTTTTTATTCTTTTCTCCCTGAATTGTCACTGCAGCAGAACCCTCTGATGCTCTAATAAATTGAATCTACCTTGGCAAGATATACAAGCAAATTTTTCACTCCTGAGCTTTCCACATTTTTCATTTTAATATACACACGGAGTAGTTTTGCTTGGTCTCTGCCAACACCATCCTGTGGCTGAGCAACACAGGAATGTATGGCAGAGATTGCTCACATGAAAGTATAAGAAGGAAAATTATCAAAGCCAAATGAATTGCAGCCATACACCCTCCATTGAACCAACATAACTCCGTAGCATCAGCTCTCTTATATTTTGCTTGCAGTTCTGGCAGACATCGGTATCATGGCCTTATTATGAAAGCCACATTTTGTACTTTGTGTTAGGACATTTCTGTGCTCTTTTGCCTAATTTTGTCACCAAGGCGAGAGTGCTACAAAAGTTAGTAATGCAGTCTGTGTGTGAAGTTGCATTTCAGTTAGTTAGGTGTATGAGCTGTTTTGGAATGACAGTAATGTGTTGTGAAAAGATATTCTGCCTATTAGCAGTCCTGTCAATGGCGGCAAAGACCACGTTTATCTTATTTTTATTAGCGTATGCATTAAGAAGGTCTAAAAAATAAAGAACGGAATGGATCTGAGGAAAAGAGAATGAACCAAATTGCTGGGTACTGCAGGACCAGACGCAACTGCAGATGATACCCCAGGGTTATCCATAAACTTGGGTCCCTTCTTAAGCTGTGTCTGTAGCTGCTCTTGATTTCAGTTGTCTAACATTTCTTCACCAACATGGCTGGAGAAAAGGGAAGATACTTTTTAAATGCCAGCATCTGAGAGGGATTTGCTCATTAAAACTTGTGCTAACTTACCATCTTGTATTTTTATTTGATAATTTTCTTTAGCTCACCAAAACCCAACAATTCTTGGAATCCTCCAGGAAGACCTGTGTGGTTTAAGGGATTATATACTTTAGTTAAAAGGCACTAGCCTTCCTCCTTACTGCTACACTGAGTCCTTTTGAGGCCCTCATTTCTTGGAAATTACAAAGTTCCACCCTCAGGTTCCCTGAGCAGCTGAGCTTTGGGAGTGAAATCTGAAGGCCCAGGATGAGTCCAAATGTCAACTCTCTGAATGTGAGAATACTTGTAATCCACAGCACTACCCATTAAATGCCCACATGTTCTTCATGCTGGTATTGCTTTTCACTGTCCTTCCAAAAGTTGTTGTGTCGGTCTCATGCACTGTGAGACAGCAGGCAGATGGCTGTTCAGGAGTGCCTGCTCTGTGCTTGCTTCCTAAGAGCAAGTAAAGAATGAATGTTTAAAAAGAGCCGTGGGATTCTTGGCACTAGAAATGATACTGTAAGCAGAAGAGTTTTTTATGATGTTGCTATTTTTTCTAATTAATATTTTATCACTGGAATTAACACTTTTTCATTTACTAATGAAGCCACTGGTTCTCAGCAGATAGCATGAAAGAAGAGGCTGTCAGCACATTGCCAAATAATACCTTTCTGCAGTACTGGTTTATCACTGCAGTCAGAGGGAAGAATTCCACTTGTCTGAGAAGCGGAAGAGTCTGCTCTCATGCCAGTGACACTGTATATGATGAGGCTTCACTTCCCCCCTTAAACTAATATACATTAGCTGGCTGTAACATAGCCAGAGCCCTCTCCCTCCCTCACATTCCCTCACATTCCCCATCCATCAGATCAGGGCTGTGTCCACCAACTCTTTCCTCATCCTGTGACAAAAATGGTCTGTGAACTATCACACTGTGTGGCTCAACACTTTTCTACTGGCATACATTTAAAACCTTTCTACTTGGTACTACTGAGTGTAGCATTTTTCAAAACAGAAGATGACTGTGTTCTTTAACCATAAATTTTATCACAGTACCATGATTTAATAGAAGGTTCTATTGTTTTTTCAGCTTTACCAGGAGGTAAAACTTAGAAGGGAGACCAATATGAACATCCATGATAGTAAGGTCTTTCAGAACAAGATGCTGCAGCTGTCCATGCATTCCCGTACTTCAGAAGAGAGGAACGCAGTAAAACTGAACTGTCAACACAATGTGGCAAATGATAGGATGGAAAAAGGGAGTTTGCTCAATAAAACAGGACATGAATGTAGCGAAACGAGAGCCAAGAGCAGAAACAATACTATGTTAATGGACAATCTGGCCTTTGAGAACCATGAGGAACCTGAAGACAGCTTCAGCATCAACACTTCCAAGAAAAACACCAAGAATTATATTGGAGATCTCAATGTAGTAAGTAAAGTACAAGCATGTTTCAGTTTACAAGGGTGAGGAAAATACTGAGGGCTTTGGCTTGTCAGGTTAACTTAAAGAACTGGTCTCCCAGATTTTAGCTTTCCAGCAAGGCACTGTCTCTACTTCCTCCTCAGTTTGCTATTAACGTGTGTCTTCTCACTGTTAAATATGTTAACAGCATGCTCTTCACCTCTGTTTTTAACCTGCATGTATTTTTATGTCTTCCCTTGTGCTGCTTTCCTCTGCTGTGAGTCTTAAATGCAAATCACTACAAGTTTCAAAATAATTCTGGAGATACCACTTAAAAGGCTTATGTTAAATAATTTTTTTTGTATTTATAAAGGCTCTTAAAGAACTTGCCAGAGTCAGTGAAGAACTATGCAGCTATCAGGAGGAAATTCGAAAGAAGTCCAACCACAGAAGGTAAAAACATACTTGAACTCTTTATATTAGAAGAAGAAAATTAATAATGAGACTGTGCTCCTGTTCACATTGAAGGGGGGTTGCTGTTGAATATATTAGGAGTTGGGCAGTTCTTGTCCTCCTAGTGTTTCAGTGCTCGGCATAAAACACTTGAAGGAAATATACTGATATATGATACAGGAGCATGTTTTACTCCATCAAAACGGAGTTTACCTGTAGAACCTACAAAATTAAATTAATATTTATATGAGATAAAATTGTACTTGTTTAATACAATGAGTTTGTTAGACTGGGAGGTTTCTTACATGAAACCCACATCTGGCCTTAAGTGTGAGGGATGTGTCGGGGACTGACAATCCAAGAGGGCAAAGAAGGCAAGAGAAGGTAGAACAGCCATACATTTGTACTAACGCAAAGATGGTAAGCCAGACCCTGAAAAGCATGGCAAATGAACTCTCCGCCATCTGTTAAAAAATTCAGTGATGTTCACTGTCTCCTTTAGCAAGCAAAACACCAGTCTTCCTCTTGTGTTGTGCAGAAATTCTCAGGTGAGACTGAACGTGTGGTGTGACAGGGTGCACATCAGGAAAGAGACTAAGAAAAGCTGAGTCTCAGCTATGGTGAGACCCTAAGGAAGTCTGCATCTTTGGGAGCTCTTCTCAGGTGCTCCTGAAGAACAAAGGGACTTCTTGCACCCCCCATGCAATCAGTTGGCTGTCTGTTACTAATTTATGATTGTAGCTAGGTTAGTGTTTGTCTCTTTAAAGCAAATCGATTCACACCTGATGCATAGTTTCTAAATCCTGACTGAGGAAGATGTTTTTTGAACAGATCTCAAAAGACACAATTGTACTGTCATGTGTAATGTTAGGAAACCTACTGAAGGGATGCATCAGGTCCTAAAGCCTTTTTCATTCAGTTCAGAGTCAGGTAGACTCACTGGAGTCATTAGAACTCACAAAATCCCACTATCCTTATGGTAGGATAGGTAAGAAAACAAGCAATCATCTATAAAAACTCAGACAAAGAATTTTAGTGGCAAGGGAAAGAAATGCAAAGTTCCCTTTGTTGAACTTTCTTCAAAATCTTCATGTACGTCTCAAATATGTTGAGTATATCAGCTCCAGCAAAACGGCTCCCAAATCTTTTTAAGCAGCCAGTGCTAAAATACCTGCTCTCGGGGATAATGAATCCTTGCTGAGGTCCCCTGAGGACAACCCTTACAGCTCATCCCTAAAACACCTTTCATTTTATTCCCAGAATGAAGTCACTTCCTTTCCTGGGGGAATTTGAAGAAACAAAAAACACAGTTATTCTGCCTGAGATGAACCACATGCCCAGCAATGAAGCACAGACTTCAGTTGCTTTTGAAACAGAGGAACACAATAATAGGAAGAATCTGATGAGTTCCACCAAGGATTTGAAGGACACATCTTATGGTAGCCTTACTGGTGGCAGAGGAACAGACTTCAGACTTTGGCAAAAGAAAGAAGCTCCACCAGTTCCTCCCCGGAGCACTTCTCGGCACCTAACAAACTCACTTTCTGCAGTTGTGCAGCTTTCTGAAGCACCAGTAAGGGATCCAGGCATCCAAAGTAGAAGTGGAAATACACTGATAAATCCTTCATCTATAAACCAGAAGGAAACTGCAATGGCCTGTGCAAATGGAGGGCAGCCTGTGAAAGCTCCTGTGATGGTAACTGCTGCAATACCTGTGACTAAAAATGAGTGCAATGTACAAACAAGCTTCTGCCACAACACATGGGCGTTTGATATGAGCAAACTTGGAAAAGACAAGAGTGAGCCTTTCCCGCTGTCAGCCCAGAAGAGTTGTTCAGATGGAAACATGGCCCAAAGTAACAAGATGCACCAGAAACAAAATCCCAAGTCTCACAGCAGCCCTTATTACAGTAACGACTTTTATGCCCCAACTGCCCTGCAGAGTGACCTTTTGGAAGATTTTAGGTATTCTTTGGGAAAGACCCAAAAAAATGAAACTTTAGCAGCAAAGATTGATGAGTTTAACAGGACTGTGTTTCACACAGATAAACATAACAATGCTTTGCAGGAAAACCAGGTGCCTAGAACAGCAACAGAAGATCCCAAACCATGCAGCTCACTGTGTGACTCTGCTGTTAACAGGCCAGAAACTGTAAATACACCTTGTGTTTCACATCCCAAATTCTCTGCAGTGAAGGAACAAGAAACCAGCAACCCCAGCAAAGCTGCCAGGATGGCAGGGCAACAAAAGCAAACAAATGGACTTCCAAATACTAGTGGTTATAGGCACATGCTTCACGAGCATGACTGGAGACCAAGTAATTTATCCGGTCGCCCGCGTTCAGCTGACTCAAGGTCGAACTATGGTGTTGTTGAAAAGCTTTTGAAAAACTATGAACAATCAACAGTGACTTCTCCATGTAATGCAAAATGCTGCAAAGATAAGTGGACACAGGCAAATTCTAAATTCACCGATGGGAGTTGTGAGACATTGAGTCAGTATTTAGAAATGCTCCAGATTGAGCAAGGAAAGCAAGAATTTCCAAGGAATTCAGCCAGGCATATTGGGCAGCAACTCAAGCAAGGAAAAGAGAGACAGAAGTTACCAGAGGTAAGGTTCATGAGAATGACAAGAACAAAATCATACAGTTTCACACTGAGCTTCAGATTCTAAAATTAAGCAGGCTAATGTGATAATGTAAATAATTATGTAAAAATAGACAGTTTAGACCATAATCTGGATGAATCAGGAGTATTTCCTCTGAAGGTAACGGAGTTACGGGAGGACAGAAGCATGTAAGTAAAAATGACCAGTAGAGACGACATGTGCCAGATTCTGATTTCTGCTGCTGTTGTGTTTTAACTGCAGTGCAGTTAGTCAAGAATTGAACTAGTGAGAACTGCAATCAGTTTTTAACTCCCTCCTTTCTTTAGCTGACAAGTTAGTTCATAAGCCTTACCAAAAGACTTAAATACACTTGGCCATGTCAAAATCCTAGAGGGCTTAGATAGCGTGCTTCAGCATTCTTCATGCTGCTTTGTTCAGGATTTCCTTGGAACTGCCTAAGAAATTAATATTATAGCTCCATAAAGTTTACGGTAATAAAGTGTCCTCCCCTTATTCATGTCTCAGTTCCATGCTTCTCCTATATATTCAAGCAGAGGCTCACAGAAACAGAGGAGTATGGCACGACTAATTTTTATTTGGCTGAATTTTATTTGCAGAAGTTTAGAAATACTGCCTTTGCCAACATACTTTCTTAATGAAAAGAGAAACAGATGGTTTTGAAAATACACTATAAATTGCAGGTTCTGTAAAAGGCCACAAAGAAAGCAAAATCATTTTTCCTGAGGAGCTCCTTGGCCAATGAACACAACGAGATATGTCCCTTAGTGTCTCAGAAGAGAGAAAGAAAACACATTTGGAGCTGAGAAATTTAAATGGATTCAGACTGTCAGCTGGTCTGCTTTAAACTGTCACAAATTCAGACTTCAGTGGAGCTATGTGGAATTAAAACAGCTGAGAATCCAACCATGCAGATTTTCTTCTGCATGCCTTTCTGACAGCCTTGCTATGATGCAATATCTTGCTTAGCAGACACCTCTTTACTTCAGCACAGAAAAAGAAATAAACAGGAAGCTTCTGATTTCTTTTTTCATCCAATGAACTTTTGATAGGAAAACAAAATGGTGTGTATGTAGGGAAGAAGTACTGACTAGATGTTCATTATTTCCAATAAACATCACTGTAGCTACAATCAAAACCTGTTGGTTTTCCTGTGTATATAAGCCTCTGCAGGTAGGCGTGACACTGCATTAATACATAACCATCCTGAATTAGTTACCAAGTGTAAACAGCTTCACAGTGCACTAATGGAAGCAAAGGTCCTAGCAAGATGTGAATGCTGAAATAGGATCTATGAAAAAATACCTGAAAATGTTCCAGTCATGTAAGATGGTATTCTGAGTTCTACATTTAGAACAATATACATTGTTCATTGGCAAAGAAACTTCCAAAAAATGAAAAAAAAAAAAAAAGTGAATGTCAGTTTTGTCTCGTCCTGACAGTTTATACCTTTCCTTGTGTCTGACACTTGTCTCCAAATATTTTAAACTGCAACTGATGTGAGAATCCCAACACATAGAAATAGATGTTCTTTTGCATTCTGTGCATTACTGAGCTCCTTTTAATAGCTTCAGACCACCTGTTCTGAGGTCACCCCAAGTGTCTTCCTGCATTCCCACTGCATTCCAGAAAAGCCATAACTTGTTAAAGCAAGGAATTGCCTTTGTGTTCTAGATATCTGTGCCAGCTAAATGTTCAAGTGGGAAGGGTTTCTCCCGGCCTGCACGGCCAGCAAATCGACGCTTACCTTCGAGATGGGCATCCAGATCACCATCAGCACCGCCCACTGTGAGAAGAACCGCGTACAACTGCTCTGTCTCTTTTCGGTCAGAGACCTCAGTAGTCTGAACCCAGAGCTGGGTTGGATGGTGTTGTGAAAGCTCTACACCTCATCATAACTGTGTTCGGTATGTGTTCTAGCGACCAGTTCTACACAGTTGTATCTTGACCAAGAGTGACCCCCATCACATGCCGGACAAAGCATTTTGAATCTTAGGTCATCATCACCATGGTCTTCAGTGTTTTTATTGAGACAAAGTAACTATACCCCGGGTTTTCTCTGTTTGTTTGTTTTTTCTTTTATAATAGCTCACAAGGGATTTCTTTTGAATGGCATCGTCCTTAGTTTGCCAATCAGTTTTGAGTTGAAACAATGTACAGTGCTGTATATTCTGACTCTTCTGCAAGCAGCAGGACGTAAAGCTGTATGCATGATCATGTGTTTGTAGGTGCATGTGTTGGACTAGAAAGTATACAGGTCTGTATTTAGAAGAGGCAAACTGTGCTAGTGTTGACATTGAAATTACAGCCTATATGCCTACATATATATATACTTTGTGTTTATTTTGAAAAGTTTGAAATATACAGTCCTGATGACATTTATATTTTGTATATCTTTTACATAGGTTCACAGGTGTAGTATTTAATGTACAAAAACTAAATATGCATTTTTGTGACTGATTGCAGAGATAATGCCTTGCACAATATGTATCTGAAGCAGACTAGCTCGACTGATTTGTCAGTCATGCTTCATGGCATCCTTGTTCAGTTTCCTAACCTTTATGATGCTAGGTCAAAATGCCCAAACTTATTTTTTCTGAATTAAAATATTATATGATTTGTAATACGTTAGCCTTTTTCAGCACCAGGTACATTCCTCAAATGTTCCAGTCTCTTTAAAAAGCTTAAATGTGCCATTATATATATAGCATACTGTAAACACTTTGGTAGTTTCAACTAGTGTAACATACAATTTATGAAGGGAAGAAAAGGCTGTATATGCTCAATTCTGTAAAACTTATTTTTCCTTCTAGCATTATACTTCGAGGTTTAGCAAAGTCAGATAACAATGGACTTGTTTACTTTCACTCAAGGCAAGAGAACAAGGACTGTTGTTGTTCCCAGTGCTGCAGCCACACTCCTTTTTTACTCTTCCAGACTAGAGTGCCTGAGCCACTTGCTAATTTACTGCTCCTGGACTGACTCGTGGCAGTCGGTTATGATGTTTACTTGCACTCTGGCAACAAGCTGCATCTAGTGTGGAAATACTGCACTGAGGTATGATCACAACGGTGCCCGAAATCCTAGACACATGGCATTGGAAGTATGTTTTTGCCATCACTTGACTCAGTATTGTGGGCCATCTGAATGATGTGCACAGACCCTGGCTTGTTCCTTCCCACAGTGTGAAAGAAGTATGGATGCTACTCAGACTCTTGCTGAACTTTCAGGAAGACAGTGTCCTTCATCCTGGAATTTTTGCACCCTTTTCTAGGCTGTTCCTGGATGCATAGTGGGCTAATGATGACAAATGTCACATTTAAACAACACATCTAGGTTAAAAGGAGTAAAGAGGCACTACTTCAACATCAGCCTGCTCTTGTCTTGCAACTTTTCTTCTTCTGGAGACACATAGCGTGTTCAAAGGAATTTAAAAAATCATCCCAGAATCCCTTAATGTGCACATCTTCCTATGTGAATGTAAAAAGGATTTCAGAGAGAGTGTAGGCTTTTGTCTTCGTTCATTGTATGTGTGGCAATATAGGGAAAATGAGTTGTGCTTAATTTGATAGTGATCTACTGTCCTACTCCTGTCATGTTGAGAATCCACACCTTGTTCCTTCCTTTTAAAGCCTTACTCTTCTTTCCTCTATACAACTTTGGTTTTGCAGAGAGAAAACAGGAGGCCATGTGTCCTGAGCAATGGTAGTATCAGTTCAGGCGTGCCAGTATTGGCACAGGCAGGCTTTAGAGCCAGAAATACCACCTTACTGTGGCTGCGTACATGGCAAAATCATGCTCAGAGTAATTTGCCCAATGTAGACTTCTGGTCCTTTCTAGGTGTGAGTGGTGGTGAAAGCCCACAACAATATATGAAGGCTTCAAACAGATCGGCAATTCTTCAAATTTTACTCAGACGTTATTGTGAAGTTATTAATGGTATCACTGGAAAAGATACAAAACCAGACATTCTTAAAGAAGATCTTGAGGAAAATTGATAGCAGTTTGGAAAGAGACAAAAATCTGTGTGCTTGGGTGAAAAAGCAAGAGTACTACAAATTTTCTGGTTTGCCCTAATTTACAGATTGCACTTCACTAACTTCTTTAGAACTAAAAAAATTAGAGATGATTCATAAGGGATTTGAAACATGGCTTAAGATTCTAGCTAACTGTGGAAATTAGCAAACCAAAATGCCTTGCAAATTGACCTTTCAAATGCCTATATAGCTGAGCAGCTTTAAATACCTAAGGCTGAGGAAAGGGTAATATGAGAGAATTGTAAAAAAATTGTTCTTAATTTTAGTCACTGTCGACTGCAATAAAACTTCTTTAAATTACCTTCATGGTAAATTTAAGCAGTTTTGTTATGAAAAATGGTGGTGCACTTTTGTTTGAAGCATTTTAACTATGAAAGTGTTTCCCTGGATTAGTCCATGAAGATCTTTTAGTTCCCTTCAGTTTCTTTGATCGCCTTTGACATATATCATATTGTTGAATAAGAGAGAAAGGATCAAATACCTACAACATTCCCTGATGTATGTAAGTTTAATGAACAGAAGGTTTTGAAATAAACTAATAGGTCAAGGACAAGTCCATTTTGTCAAGATTTTCTGTGTCCGTCTAATTAAAGACAGTGGTTCTGATGCCTAAAAGTATCTGTAGGTAGCTAGTTGCATACAACAATTCTATAAAATGCCCAATGACACTATTTATAAATTTTCCACTGCACCTGTAACAGGGCCAATATACTGTGATTAATTTTTTAGTTCCCACAACTGTGATTACTGGAGCACAGTAATGGCTTTATTGCACTTATTTCTACAAGGTGAAGAGCTCTGTCAGACTTTCAGGTTCCCTCAAGTTACCTCTGACAAGGAAATATAGTTACCTTGGAAGACCTGGAGCAAGAGGCTGTCTATGCACACACACACACAACCCATATGCAAGCACCACAAATGATCGAAGTATAACCTGATCTTTGTATTAATTATTAATGTCAGCTATTATGTGTCAGGAAGCAGTGAGTTTTGTAAGGCTGTTTTTAAAATAAGTTTTTAATATTTTTCCTCAATATGCTGTCTGAAGTCTTAATGCAGCTACAGGTTCTACTTCCTTGTGCTCTGAACAAGTCTGACACTCTTTTTTGCATGTTTATGGGCCTTAGTGTTAAAATAAAAGCAGCAGGGAGTTTTCAAAATCTTTGCACACAGGGAGTCAGCTGCCCATTGAAATGGGATGTCACTACGAATCAGCTGACTATTGACAGAAAGCATCATTCTGCCCCATGATGGGAGATGGATCCATAATCTTTCCCTGAGACCTTTTTAGGGAGAAATGTGGTGGGGCAGAAACACACAGAGATGAGTCAGTTAGACCTTAACTACATATGCAACATAGCAGGCCACCTGAAGGCTGGAAAACTGGCCTGAGTCAGAGCCTCTGCAAGAAGCAGAAGGAGTAGGGGAAGAAAATTTCCTTAAAAACCTCTGGATATCATTCCTCAAACTTAGAGAACATTTCTACTAAATGTTTTTTGTCTTTCCAGTGTTGGTGATAGACTTTTTGTGTATCTTTAAAATGTTGCTGAAAGGATGAACTTGTTCTCCTTTGACTTGTTCTCCAGCAGCAACACAGTTATCTTTCACTGTTACAATATACTGTAAGGGTGTTGGCTCTTATATCATAGAATCATAGAATCATAGAATCTTAGGGGCTGGAAGGGACCTCGAGAGATCATCTAGTCCAACCCCCCTGCCAGAGCAGGGTCACCTAGAGCACATCACACAGGAACTCATCCAGGTGGGTTTTGAATGTCTCCAGTGAGGGAGACTCCACAACCTCCCTGGGCAGTCTGTTCCAGTGCTCTGTCACTCTTACAGTAAAAAAATTTTTTCGGATATTCACCTTGAACCTCCTATGCTCCAATTTACACCCATTACCCCTTGTCCTATCACTGGTCATCACTGAGAAAAGCCTAACTCCATCCCCCTGACACTCACCCCTTACATATTTGTAAACATTGATGAGGTCAATTATATTGGCAATCAATGCAACATAATTTTCTGCAGCATTCAAAGCACCGATCTATTTCTCCGGCTGTCCATTTAAAAAATTGCTTCTGTAAATAGGGATTATTTAATTCAAATGGCTTCAAAAGCATTTTAGCAAGTATCTACAGCAACCCAGCAGGCAGGCCATTTCCCCGTGAGTTATGTTATTTCTGGACCAAGCCTAAATTACCTAACATTCAAGAACTTATGCAATTTTCACAGTGCTGCTATGCAAAGGAATTTTTTGGCTTTGAGATCTGTAATATACAGGTCTAGCCATTATACTCCTGATATTCTCTGTTGGATTAATCTGTAATGGTGCCTTTGGTTGTGTACATGTTCTTTAAACTGGAAGACAGAATGAATTTGCTCTAAATGCACCACATCAAAGGCCGTTGTTGGCTCTGGCTTTTCCACCCCTCCTCGATTTCCAGTGGATGTATATTTTTATGTGGTTTATTGCCCTTGATCTATATGTATATGCCATACCATAGGACTATTTGTACTGCAGTCAAAAAAAATTTTGGACAGCCTGTTCTAAGAAGTGCTGATATTACCATTGCCATTCACAAATATATTGGATCTTGATCTACTGTTTTGGATCACTGAAAATGCACTTTCTTCAACTGTTACTGGCATACATTATACAAAACTTGTGCTCTCCTTTTTTGAAATGCCAATTAATCTGCTTTTGAGGTTTGCTTCTACCCATCTCCCTTGTATCTTTTTGGTTTTGCACAGTATTTGTGTATGCAGAGACATATTTCTGATATGTTTGGTTCATTCAGTTGCTGTGTGGCTGTGGGAACTCATATCTAAGGGTGCCTTGCTATCTGTGTTACCCTAAAAAGAATGGTATCTGAATTTCCATGGGATAAGAGAGACAGAATCCTCAGTATGATCAAAGTGAAAGTGTGCAAATAAAAATCACAAAGAAGACCGAGGAATCAAAAGAGGAGGGTGCAACACTTGTAGTAAATGCTGTGGCTAGTTCTTTGCTTCTAATAGAAGATGCCTCTGTGCTGCCTACTTCACACCACCTGAAACTGCCAGTAATGTCCTGTCTTTTTTTAATCAGCATCTTTGCATATACATTTTTGCTGCTCAGTGAGCCCTCAATAGCAAGAGGTGCAGAAGGGCTGATGTTAGTATTGTCAGGCTCCTTCCTCTTCCCGTATTTGATGGTATGATGGTTATTGAAGAATGCTTACATTTCATTTGTTCATCCTCTCTGTGGCAGCAGTTGGTTTTGCCAGCAGGTCTGTGATGGTGCTCACAGCATGAACACTGAAGGCACAACTATGGTGTCTTCCACCCCAGCACTACACAAGAGCACACTCGGCTGTGCTGCTGCAATGGGGAGATTCCTGGAAGATGAATGTGAACCAACCTTGTGCTTCAGTACAACAGGACCTAGATTGTAACTCATCCCCTCTGGTTTTGCCAAGCAATAAGACTAGTGTACCTGCAATTTCAGTCCTCAGTATGGGATGTTTTTTACCACACTGGGACAAAAATACTATCTTATGGTCTTTTCTGGTGGGATGGGTGGTTTTTATAACACTGGGACAAAAATTACAGTCTATGGTCTTTTGCAGAGAGATGCCATTCTCTAGGGACATTTGGGGAGAAAAGAAGTAGAATCTGTTTTAGGATGAAACATCTCCTGAATTGGAATCAGATCCATTTTGTGTAGTGCTAAATCCTTACTACTTTTGCAGAGAAAGACATTGGGAGGAGAGGTTTGTGTAGTGCTAAATCCTTACTACTTTTGCCGAGAAAGACATTGGGAGGAGAGAAGGGCAGGTAGTGAGTGCAATATACCAGTTAGTGTTTATTCCTGTAATTTTCCTAGTACCTATCCAGGGGCTGCTGCTTTTTGCCTTTTCCCTAGTAATTGCAGTCTAATATGTTTGTGTTTTAAGGGTCCAGAGTTTGATTCCTTCCAGCGATGCATGTTTGTGTGTGTTTGGCCAAGATTCACTGAAAATTACACTGTTGGGAGAAGTCCTTACAACTTATACTTTTAAATCAGATTATCTAATGTGTGAGCCCAAAATACACTTTTCTGTTCCATGAGATGTAACTTCTCAGTTCCTTTACTATGGAGTAGATGTGATCCCAATATGAATTGAAGAGGGCAGGCACTGCACAGATGTGTAATGAGAAATGTAATACAGATAAACAAGTTGTTCTTGCTGATATTAATGGATGAGCTAAAACCCCTTCACTAACCACCCCAGTAAAGCCGAAGTTTTTTCATATTCAATCTCAGTGGATGCATAGACTTGTAATAACTAGCTAACATGTGACAAGAATCTTAATCCTAAAGAGTCTGGTTTAGATTGTAAAAATGTATACAGGGAGTTATTCTGAAACCAAAATCCCTATTTAGAGAAGTAGCTGGCTACCAAAGGAGGTAAGATGTTCACAAGCTGGCATGTACACTGTCACATCTCCTTTGTGTGTATATATAGATATATGACACATCTTAGCAACTTTCCCTCCAGGAAGTCCCACAGTGCCCAGTGCAGCTGTTTTTGCTGTAAGACACCATTTACTGCATATGTGACTAACACAGTCAACTACATAGTACATACAGATAAGTCATGTTTAATATATGGAAAATGACTCCTCCCAAAGAATGGTACCAAAATGCTTTACATTAAAAAGTCACACTATGTGACTTAATAGGATCCAGCAGTTTCTGAAAGCCTGTTTTCATATAAGCAAATGCAAACAAATCTTTTAACGGAAAGAATGTGCTTATGCATGTCACCTTTTCCATCCAAATGTTGTGAGCCTACCTTACAGTTCTCTCTACCTTACAGGATATGAGACTCTTGACACCTTAAGGTTAAACAGAAAATCACAGTATTGTCCATGCAGAGAAGCTGACCTTCCATTTGTCCTGTCTGTAGGTTTATTCCCTCCTTCCCTCTTCTTCCAGCAGAAGATTAAGACACAACTGACCAAGCAGAAGATAAATACATCTGGTAAAATAGCTGCCTGGAAGCTTTTCTTCACTTTCCAACTCCTCTTCTGCAGGCCTCCAGACCTGCAAAACACATGACATTTCCATGGACCAGCTCTGAGAAGCCAGAGAAAGATGCCTTTTGTGGTCTTTCTGCAACAAGTACTAAAGCAGCCAGTCTGGGGATGAATAGTTTTTGGGTGTTTTGTTTGTTTGTTTGGGGGTTTTTTGTTTGTTTGGTTTGGTTTGGTTTTTTTCTTTGGTAGTGTGGAGAAAGATTTTGACTCTTCTGTGGGGGAGCCTGTCTCTGCAATTTTAATTAATTTTTACAGCACCATTTCACAGCAGTTTGGACAGAAAGTGGATAATTCCTCATTCTCTACTGAGTGTCAACCAAAAGCTGAACTAGATGTACAAAGGGCCAAGAGGAATTTAAAACTGTTTAAAAATCCCCAGCCAAACTGATCTGTAGTCAGCCCACCAAGGTTTTTAGAATTGAACTGTCTCTTTAAGCTTGATTCTGGGAAATAAACCAACTTGTAGTGAATGGAAAGTAGATGAGGAAATTAATTTGCAACATTGAGAAAAGGAGATAACAGCGGTCTGGTGATTTAAGGAGCACTATGCCTCATATAAGTAGTTATGTGTTAGATATTCTTTTTTTCCTAGAGGGTCATTCAGTGCCATCCCATATGTCTTTTGGTCTAGACTTGTGTCTTTCATTGGAGGTATACTTTAAATGTGTTTGAGAGAACCAGGCTGATGTCATGATAGACACGACCTCTGTGATCCACTACATTTGAGAAAATCAAAGCTCACTAATGCAGGTCTCTTGGTTCTTTTTTGTTTTGTTTTGTTTTTGCTTTGTGGCATTTTTTTTTAATGTCTATGCACACACAGATATGTACACATCACATGTATATATACACTGATCAGTTTATTTACTGCTTCCTTGATTTTGTGCTCTCACTCCACTGCTTGGAAACAGCAACAGTGAGGCCTGTACACCGTTACAGTCTTAGCTAAACTGGAACAAACAGTGTTACACTGGACTTGGAATCCCAACCAAAAGCCTAATGAGACAACTGGAACAAACAGTGTTACACTGGACTTGGGATCCCAACCAAAAGCCTAATTTAGGGTAGGGAGTTGAACTAAGTAATTTATCATTCATTTCAGAGGAAATAGTCCTAATCCTTTCTCATGCTGTTCTGTTCAAACCTTATAGGTTTGCAGCTGTTTTTACAGGACCAGTTTGAGTATATGCATATTTTTCCCTACCTACATTTTTCTGTGATTTGGAGAAGGACCAGCTGTAGAAAAAAGGATTTTGAATAAGATTGAAGATTTCCCAAATCCAGGATGATTGGATTAAGTTCATTCACTTGGCACACAGGGATCAAATATAAACTGTGTCTGACTGGAAATTTATCACAAGTTGGAGAGGAAATGAGTCTTCAAATTCAAACCTTTGGTTTAGTCTAATTGTTGCCTGAACCTCCCTAAAATCCAAATGCAAATCTCAAAATAATCTGGCTGTGCTGGTACCTCCCACAGAGTTTGAATTTTGAATAATTACAGAGAGAAACTTTAGATTTTACATGCGTGTAGAAGTATTACAGGTGTGTAGAGACTATAATGAATCT
>NW_009953496.1:4018728-4048336 GCF_000747805.2 Chaetura pelagica | reverse complement strand
TGAACCCCAGCACCCACAGGAAAAAGAACAAAACCAACAGACACCAAAAAAACCCACAGAAAAGAAGTCTAAGCTCCAGCCACACCTGGAACATCTCTACTGAAACGGATGCCTACACGTGCTTTGCTGCTCAAGCTTCAGCATTGATCCCATAGGTGGTCTCTTCTTCTTGTACAGAGGAGCATTAGGAGGACTTTCCTACGTACATAGTTGGATTCCCAGGTTTGCATTTACCTTCCTGAAAGAGCAGTAACTGACAGAGATGAATTGAAGTCAGTCTTATGCAACAAGTAGATACTTAGTGGTTGGGTACAGGCTTTACTTTAATAGATGAACAAGGAAAGTATTCTTCATAGATTTGGTTACTTTAATAACTGTGCCAATCTTATTCTAGCCAGTGAACAGTGTAGCAAATGGGTAAATATTTATGTAAATCTATATTCACAATCTTATAAGAGTCTTTTTTTCAAAATGGATATATATTCTACTGAGGTTCATCCCTGTATGTGCATTTCTGATCTAACAACTTCATGTTTACCATTAGCTTTCTGTTCTTATTCATCTGTAGTGGCTTCATACAGAGAACAGAAACAGCAACAAGATGGATCATGGGACTGAGACTTTGGAGATCTATGCTTAGTTTTTTTGTCTACCAGGACATTCCTTAGCTGATCTTGCCCAAACCACTGAGTGAGATTCTAAAATAGGGACCTAGGACTTGCTTATTTCTACAGGAGCAAGTGAGGCACTGCAGAGCCAAGCTCTGCAGGCCTTGGCTTTCATTCCCCCTGTGCAAAATAATGATTATAATAATACTTTCTTTGGCTGACTGGTCTGTTTAGATTATGTTAGTCAATCTGCAGACACAGCTGAGAGACAACAGGAACTCCCTTCCAGTGTGAAGGAATAGTAACAAATCCAAAATCCACTGAATCATTAGAAGTCTTTTCTATCTTGGATCATGCCCTGTGTGTTTAAGGTCAATTTTCAGCTAACATTTCCTATAATTGAATTTGTGATACTTCTAAGGAAAGGAGCAAAGAAAGGAGAGCCTGAACAGATGCAAAGAGAATTCCTTTCTTCAATTAACAAGTATCTCCCAATTGCACTTTGGCAAAATTTGCTGAGTGTTAGTCCCAGTTCTGCAAAAATGTTGTTGCTATCCCAAAGGCTAGTTGACAGTCTTGCAAGCTGTCATCAAAAGAACTTTTTATTATCAAGGTAGTGGATAAAGTTATTAAAATATTGCTGAATTTACCTTATAAGGCATACTGAATTCAAACCCAGGCTGTCAGTGTGATTAAAAATCTGCAATACTTTATTCTCCTGCCCTCGATTAAGGTCTTGGATCCCTACAGCTTGTACATTTAATTGCACTCTTCTCAGTTAAAAACACGTCTTTAATCAAGTGCTGGGCAGCCACAGCTAGCACAATCAGATGTTCTAAGGAGAGAAAGAAGTTGTAGGTATTGCCAGCAGAGCTCACACAAAGAATGCTGAAAAGACAGGCAAGCTGATGGCTGGAAAAGTTTCTCTCTCTTCTCCTTAATCACCCCTCCCCTCTCCTGCTGACATTTTCTAGCTCAGTAGAAGCTGCCAAATCGCAGATGGTTGTGGGGCCTGTGTGAATCAGAATAAAACAAGGAAGCTAGTATTTGTAGGAGAGATTGGAACAGCAACAAATAAGACTGACCTGATTATTCAAGCATGGTCGGACACAATGCCAAACTGCATCTTCTGATGTTTATTGTGTGATTTATATATCAGTATATGCTGCAGAACAGAGTAAAAAGTGCTGAATCCTCTTTTTTTTTTTTTCCCCTGATGTGAATCTAGTAGGATTTTGGTGCTCTGAACCTGATGGCTTCTGAATTTTGCTACACTAAATACCCCAAACACACTTTACAGGGGCAACAATACTGAATAAGATGTTTGCTTACATAGTCATACATATAGATGTTTTGTTACTAAGATTTTTAATTGTTAGACAACCATGTGATATTGCCTGCTGGGACTTGTAGTTTCATCACTGTATCAGTGGATGACAGTAAAAGATCAACTGACAACAGCTGGTTCCTAGATTCGCTCTGAGGTCTCTTTTGCTACCCTTTCTTATGCTTTGTTATTGAAGTTCCATGCTGGAGAAAAAGTATAGGTATAGGTTCAGTTGCTGAAGTTTAAATAACACAAGAAGAGGAGGGAAAGGCTGAGTGTCAGGGAAGACTCATCAAGCGCTGCTTCTGCTTGCCTGACTCTCAGACATTAGAAAAACCTTCTCCAGGAGCAGGTCTGCTGCTGCAGCTCAAGCCCAGCTAGACCTTGGTGGCAGTCAGCAGTACTGGGTACTGTGGGGGAAGCAGAGAAAAAAAGCCCAACAACTACATAACAGAAAAACCCCAACAACAAAACAAAAACCCCCACAGAAATAAGAACATGAGTTAATTTGTTCCAAATGTAATGTTTGTCCTATTTTTGGCCACAAGAATATATATCTGTGCACACTGATGGATCAGCCCTTTCATATTTTTTGGATGCAGTGCAATGCCACTTTTCCTACTTTGGAGCTGGAGAGCAGAGCACAGAGAAACTCATGTTTTAAAAGCATTGAACTGTGTAATTCCAATTCTCATGGGAGTCAGGTTTCCAAACCAAGTTTCAGTATCTGGCCAGCTATTGTCTTTCCTCCCTCCCTGACCGAACTAAGATTGCAGGGTAAAGAAGGGAATTGAACCCACACCTCTCACATCCACCCCTGTAGCTATTAAGATTGGGAGTTGAGCCCTGTTTACTTGTACTGTTAGATCTGTGGAGGCTGCGTTAAGCTGTAAGTGTATATACCTCGCATTCTGCCTTAAGAGGTGCCTGATTGAATGACAACATATGTTACCTGTGCATATGGTGAAAATGTACATTTCTTTAACCTGATTATCTTTCATTCCTCACCCTATTCTTATGAGAGAGAAAATGTATTCTGTGATTCTGTGAATGCAACTTCCTGATTTACTTTGCCTGGGTCATTTTTGTGTGCTATTAGTCATGTTTCTTGATATTCAGACTTCTTATTCAAGAAAATGGTCCCAAGACGAAGAAAATGGTCCCGAACTTTTCAAGCATCCTCTAAGGGGAATTTTGCTTTACTTCTAACTATGGTTTGGAATTGCCTCCAATACCATTCTGTCCTCTCAAAACAGGCAGGAGCAAACAATGTGTTTTGGATAAAAACTCTCCCTGGATTATCAAATGACATCGACTTTATTTCATACTGCTCTCCTTCCCCTTCTTTTTGTATTCTGATATATATATCAGCTCTTTTCACCACTGCTGCAAACTGTGCAGAGGGTTTTTTGTGGTTCTCCATGCTGACACCAGGTTATTTTCTAACATGGATTACAGATGGCCTGGGGCACATCCACACAATGAAGTGGTACTGGGGCAAACACACTGACCTGAGAGATGCTAAACCGCTAAATGTCACTTAGAGGTTGTCTCTAAGTCACTTCAACACAGCTTAGTTATGGAATTAGCACCTAGGTCCCAGTTAGTGAGCCTTGCAGTTCATGTGGCACCTCTGAAAGATGATTTTCAAGAAGCTCCAGATGTTCACTTGCAGGCAGTGAAATTACCATGTCTATTTGTTACTCATATGGTTAGAAAACATGCATACAAAGGAATAATCTTTCCTTTTAGAAACTTGTCATTTTGTTTTGTATAGCACTGGTCTGCAAAAGCTAATGAGAGACCAAAAACCATCACACAGACTAAATAACATGGTCTCCAGCCAAATTTAACTTGCATTGAAGTCTATGAAAATTTTGCCAATGACTAGGGGAAATAAAGTTCCTCAGGGTCAGACAAACAGTAAAACTATATAGGGAAAAATCTAGCCAAAAGCTGCAACTGAACTATGTAGGTAAAAGTTAGTTATCATAGAATCATGGAATGCTTTGAGTTGGAAGGGACCTTAAAGATCATCAAGTTCCAACCCCTCTACATGGTTAGGGACATCTCCCACTAGATCAGGTTGCTCAGGGCTCCATCCAACCTGGTCTTGAACACTTCCAGGGATGGGGCTTCCACAGCTTCCCTGGGCAACCTGTTCCAGAGTCTCACCACCATCACACTAAAGAATTTTCTCCTAAAATCTCTTTGCAAATCTCTTCCTTTTCTGGTCCATTACCTGTTGTCCTCTCACTAAAAGTCCTTGTTATGCTTATAAGTTTACTGACTGGGCTTGTTGCTCAGGAGCAACCCCTGGAGTAACCATGGGGCTCAGCTCACCCTGCTGACACCACTTGCCAGTAGGACCTCCCCAGAACATGGTTCCAGAGAGAGCCAGATGATGCTCCCAAGTTTGAGCCCTTCGCTGTGGCAGGTTCCCTGCCAAACCTCCCTGCTCTGAAAAAAATCCCAAGGTCCCATTGCCTCTGGCAGTGGCAAGTGACAGGTGAAAAGAGTCAATTCTGGATCCTGCCTAAAAATAATCTACCTAGCTCTTCCTATAAGAGCCACCTGATATGGGGAAAATGATGGTTGAAAGAAGCTTAAGTTCAAGCCAAAAACAGTGATGTAAGCTCAGCCTGCACAGGCATAAAGTAAGTTAGCCCATGCTTTTAAACGCTGTTCTGAATGTTTTTCTGATGCAGTTTATTTAAGTTGCTCCTTTTCCTGCTTGGCAAAATACAGACTTTTCTCCCTTTAAAGAAGATGAAAATTCAAACATGAAAATGCAGTACTCAGAACCCTGTTGCTTAGTCCTGTTTAGTGCTGCTGATCCCTGGCTTAACTAAAGAAGTGTTTGAGTGGATAATTTTATTTGAGTAACTGAACCGTTCTCTTAGAATACCAGAGAGTATTTAGTGTTCTGCCAAGCTAGCATTCAGAAAAATATGCCCTTTAAAATAAGGTAAACAAAGTAAAGGTAGGAGGGTAATCACAATAGCTGGGTAATTGTTTAAAAACACCAGACTGCTAAGAGACATGCATTTTAATATGAGAAGCACAAATCTAGTTGAGTACTTTTTTGGAGCCACCAGAGGAGATTTGGACTGCATTGTACCAGACACATACAGACACACATTGATCAGAACTTGTGGGCATGAAGAGGATACAGGATTAAATGGACCAGATGGAGAAACAACAACAACAGCAAATATTTAAGACATTTTACTGCAACGTGAGATAAATCTTCCACATGAATTCAGTCTCATCAAGTCCAAAAGATCAGTAATGCCTCATTTTTCAATGGCTAGGTCATAGCAGAGGTACTAACTATGGTCTGGTACTGAAAGGATCAGGTGTGACCACCTCCCAACATCATGCGTTTACATATTTACCCTGGTGATGCTGTTTAAACAGCTGTGTCCGTATGGGCCTCAGTACTGCCTGGGAAACTGGATATCTTTGACAGCAATGGAGGAGGATGTCACCAATTGCCCATGATAGTTTAGGACAGGTGATCCTTACGTGCCATGTTAGATCCCCAAAGCACTGGGCAAGCAGTGATTTAGTAATGCAAATTCACATTTCATGTCAGAATAACCCTTGGATATCTGTAGTAACTTGGTACCTGTGCTTACTTTGGGTATTTGGTTATCACCAAGACTTTACAAAGGGGGTAAAAAAACATTTGGCAATGTGTACATCCCAGTAACACACAGTTCATCAGGAAATTTGGCTCCAGACATTCGCAGCTCCCCAAGACTACAGTCACAGCCTGTAGTCTCAAAGGTCAAGAGGCACAGATTAAGAGCAAGCCAACTTCATCTTTTTCAAAGACAAAGCTATTTTTGGATCCAGCCTGCCAGTAATGTACTAATGGATATTATCAGGTCCTGGCTACTGAGGTCTGTAAGTTGCTGACAGCAGTGAGTTTCCTCTCAACAAAGGGTAACTGAGTATAAGAGACAGATGAATCTGTTTGGTTTACCTCTGAGGTGACCTTATATTTTGGTCTTGACAGCTATCTATTTCTCTCAATCAGAGACAATAAAATATAATTTGAGTCAGCTTGTTGTTATTGATTAGAACCTAATGTATTAGATAGCATCCTTTTCCATATACTCTATTTATAGTGTCTGCATCATGGAACAGTCATTACAGCTTTTCCATCCTCATTGCACAATCATGAACAAAGCATTAAACACACATTCCTTTCAGCACACTAACTCAGGGCTGTCAAAAATGGCAGGAACTAAAGCCAGTCAGAGAATTTAGCATCTAGCATTTCTCTAAGAATCTATTGAAGTAGTGTGAAAACTGGGCAAAAAGGGGTGTGATTGAGCAAGGGCCATTAGCTTTCTCTATATGGAGTGTGCTACACTTTGAAGACATGGTATGTATGTTTGCTCAGCCAAAAACCTTTACAGGGCAGATGGCAGATGGAGTCTTTTCTCTCTGTGAAAGTGGCTCTGTGCCCAGCTCTGCAGCTTTCCCTCCATGAACCTGCAGTCCCAGGAGAGCCTTTCTCAAAGAGGCTTGCAGTGGAAAGCAAGGTTTGTGTTTCTGCCAGGCCCAATTCACTTTAAACTGTAGCCAGCTGAATGAGGTACATATTAACAGGCACATAAGCAGGAAAGTACCTTTAGGCTAATGCAGTGCAATTGTCTCCACAACTGGAGGGAAGCTGATGTGCTGACAAATACTATTCCTGCCCCTTGCTTCAATGCCATGGAGGGTTTGACTTTTAGACTGCCTTCTTCAGAGCTGTTGCTGCAGGGTGGTCATAGTGTAGTATCACATTAAAGCCTTTGATTTAGAGTCTGTTTTCTGCAGAGGACACAGAAAGTTGCAGCCTCAAGAAGGAGGTATACATAAGCTGAGACTGACACTATGGCAGCCTGATGCATTCCCAGGGAAAACAGCAACTTGCAGTGCTCGTAAACAAGTCCATTTCATCTGACATTCGGAATAACCACACAGAGCCTCAAAGGTGAGGTCAGCAGATGCTTGCTATCTTACAGAAGCTTTCTTTGTGACAATCAGACACCCAACTGAGCTGAACGTATAGGCACATGATTAACTGCTTCTTAACGTGCAAGTTCAACATGTGCCCAAGTAGTTCACTAAACTGGAGGAAAAGAATGGAAAAGCTGATAGCAAAGAGAAGGTTCAACTGAGAAAGAAGAAAAGAAGCATGTTACTGGAAACAACTTGTGACAATCCTTTCAATTTCCTGTACTTCAATATAGTCTTTATTTTGTCCCTGCCTATACATGAGCACAGCAATGCAGAGCTAAACTGGAGTAATTCACTCTAGAGGAGTCTGCATTTCAGTGTAATTTACTTCAGGAGTGTAATTTATTCTCATTTTTAGTAGTAATGGTCTACTTTTCTGGCAGAGAAAGTGAGTAGCACTTGAAATGAAGCAACAAACTGTGGTGGAAGAAGATCTAGTTTTTTGCTAGCTATGACCAAATACAGATTGCTCCAGACTGTGCATCATTCTGCTACAGCAGATCCTGGACCTCAGAGTACCACAGAGCAATGTGCACCTGCTATAAATAGCCATCAAGAGCTGCTTGAGAGTCTTCCGAGGGTACTAAGTATTTTTTTCAGGTCCACGTCTTTCATTTGTCCTTCATGGTATGGCACAACAGGAAATTTTATTGCTATGATATATTAACTTGGGTATTTTGGGCCTGGCTGTCATCTAGAGTAAAATAGGCATTAAAAGCACCAATAAAGTTGATACAGAATTCATGGCTACTTCAAGGTCTTCCACACTTTCTGCATTGTTTAAAAGATGACAAAGGCAGGCCAAGTCTTCAGTGACATGCTTGTTGTGCTCTGTGTTGCCCACAGCCCCAGTGGCCCCTGTGAGCTGGACCATGGAGCAATGCTCCTGCCTCCTCCCTGCAGGAGCTTCCATCCCATGCTTTCAGTGACCATGGTCCCTCATAAGCTTCTAGCTGTTAAGGAATCACAAGGGTGAATACAAAATGTATATCCAGAGGAAAGAATGTCTGTCATTACCAATGCACAGGGCAAAGTGCAGGAGAGAGTACACGAGTGGGTAAAGCCAACTGGACCATCTCTCACCAGATTCCTGTGGGTCCTCAGAGAACATGTAGGTCCCATTCCTCACTACATGTAGCCCATGAAGTTATGCTGAGCAGTCTGCAGATCCACAAGAAAGACTAGCATCTATTGCGTCTGCAGGGAGTGGTTTGATGCCAGTAGTGCCCTGTGGTCTGTGTAAAGGTAGGCCCTATCTTTTTTTCTATGTTGTATGGGATAGGAGTTTGGTCATAAGCACTGTATTGTGTCAAGAGGTGGCCTACAGCAGCATGGGAGTGTGCTAGAGGGCACACCCAAATTGCTACACAGCAAGGGCAAGATTTGCACAAACATAAACTTTCACAGGGCTACAAGCCAAAGGACATGTACAATCTCCAAGGGATGACAAGAGCTCTCATTGTTTTATATGGGCCAGAGCTGGGTTCACTGCATGGTTGTTAATTCAGACAAGCCAAAGCTGTCAAACCCAGAAGCTCCTGCTGGCCTGCTGCTTGACACAGAGAACACTGTCCAACAAAAGAAGAATTGTTCGTAAGCTGCTCCTCATGAACCTCCTTGTATTGTCTGAAGTCATGCAGAAAGGGCAAATACATCCTTGGAGGATTTCAGTCCTGCTGCTGCTTCCCTGGCACCTGACAGACTGATGGGCATCAGAGCATGCAGTGGTTGAATGAAAGAGAAGGTCAACACACAAAAGGAAGCCAAAAAATCAAGCGCTGTTCCAGGCATGGCTGCTGATATATAAAATATAGTCCAATTGGCATGCAAACCTTAGTAGCTGCCAAACATATCCCATGAAGAGCTCAGGGTGGTCTCCACTGCTGGACCACTGAAAGGAAAAAATGTACTAATGGCAACAAGATGGGGAATCCTTGCCAAGTCAGGACAAAAGTCATGTGTGTACCAGTTTCCATGCCTGTGAAGACAGCTCTGTTATGTCTATGAGAAAGGACTTACACATGGACATGGTCATGCAGACATCCACACACACTCAGCTCAGGCATGTATGGCACAAGATGGCTCGAGTTCATGTTACCCTGTGATGTTGTCAACGTCAGAAGTTGCTGCTGTCACAGCCTGCAGTGTGAGCTGCTGCCCAAGGGAACTTTACTCCCAGCTGCACATTCCCAGCTCTAAAGTTTGTGTTCTCTCCTGGTAGGCAGGGTCTGGGGAGAGGACAAGCTGAAAACCAATCCAGAGGAAAAAGACTCATGTTCAACCTGAGACATTCCCTGACTCAGTTTGCCATGTGTCCCCACTTCTGCTGGTGACAGTGCAAAGGAGGCCTTAGACATGCGCAGCAGGGCCAGACTTCTCCCTTCTGATGACAGTGTGAAATCAGATCTGTGTAGCTGCACATGAAACCCCCCACTGGTTCACACTGGCCAGACTTGGAGGAGCATTTGAGGGTTTGCTTCAAGGAGACAGTTTGTTTATCTGGACTGTCCTTTTAGACTAAAATAGAAATAAGCATTGACCATGAAGAATTTTATCCCCCTAGGTACTTAGATGAATTTAGGCTGCTTAAGAGCCCAGCTGCTGGCTAACCTGGCTTCTCTCCCTTTTCCCTTTCACTGGCCCCTTCCCAGCTGTGTCCTGCCCCCTTGCTGTAATGGCTCAGGGGTCTGTGGAACACCACACTGAGCAGTTTGGCATGTTAAATCCTCAGCACATAAACCTGTCAAAAGGAAATTAATTCTTCTCCAGCAGCCTTGGGCACTGACACATCTTTTGCACACCCTCTGACAACCACCAGACACATGGGTGGAAGCAAGAGGGTAGGAGCAGCAACAGTGGCAGTCTGCAGGTAAGCCAGTGTAGGTTTCCCCTACAACAGCCCCAGAAGAGAACAGTCACTTTTGGTCTGAAACACGGCATTTCCTGACCTGTTCTGTGAATAGCAAATCTAGTGAGAGGCAAGTAAAAATCTACCCTTTGATCTACTATTGCTTTGCAGTTAGTTTTGAGTTAAAAAATTACAATTTAAAACTGCAGTGGAATTGTTTTCTTGGCTTTCTTTCTCTTGGTGGCCAGCAGACAAACGGTGTTGAAATAAGGGATGTCTTGTCCAGCTGGAGCACTTGATTGATATTCAGGATCATTTCCACCAGGAGGAATAATCAATTATATTAATCACATGTCCTTTAACCTACAAAGCCAAAAGCCTTGATCTCTTGAGCACAGCTGGATGGCGTGAGCACTCCCATGCTCAGCACCTCTAGTCTGTCATGCCAGGGAGCTCTGTGCCCATGAAGTCCAGTTTCTGTGGCCTCCCAGGAAGACTCATGATGCTTTATTTTTGGTTTTTGCTGTCAATACATATTTGCCTGTAGTTCATACGCTCATCCCAGGTTTGTGACTCAGCAAACTTGCTGTGCAGACTTCACTGGTTGCTCCTCTTGGTTCTATGAGGTTTTGCTAATGGCAAATAGTGGCTGCTCCCATTGGGTCAGGAGAAATGCACACCACATCTCCAGTTTGCAGTCACATCTCTCATATAGTCTTGTGTTAGGACAGACAAAACTGTCAGGACTTGTGCACTCTAGAAGACAGATCTCCAAGAGATTGGTTTCCTCATGTCTTTTCTTCGTGTAAGTACCTTACAGTGGGAAGGGGAGCAGCCCTGTACAGGCTTCTCTCCTTCTCAGATACAAAGCAGCAATTCACTCTAATGTGACAAACCTGTTGATCCTCTACATGAGGCTTAGTCCTGCAGGTATCTCATGTCTGCACCAGGCAACACTGAGATTACTACTTGTATTTTTATTTGTCTATTTTTTTTCTGCTCTTTAGTTTTTATGTTCTGGTTGTGTCTTTCATTTGCTACGCCTAGTCCAATTATTTTCCCTTTACATTACACTTTGTTTTATTCAGTTACGTTTTTGTCTACCAGGAAAGCAATGTTTCCAGTTGCTCTTTTCCCTAATTCCATGTGCAGCCTGACATACTCTTCTCCCCATACACCCATCTGTTTGCCACTGGGTTGACCCAGACTGGTCATCCAGTTTCTGGAAGCTTTTTTGAACTGCAGTGAAACACTCTGTACTGACTTGGAATGTCAGTATGTGCACAGACTTGAGATTATCAGTAATGAGCACTCAGAGGCCAGGGAACTTGCCTGAAACTCAAACCAACTTTGAGCCAATAGCTTTGGGTAATAATGTATATCAAGAACTGAAATTATATTGGAAATCTAGAATCATGTACATTTCCAATATTTTCCAGTTTTTTTTTTTTTCTATTCTCTTCTAGAAAGACATAAATCTATGAATTAATGATCACTTCTGGCCTTCCAAAGATTGGAAATTGGTATTATGGGGTGCATTGAGCACATTATCTAGGAGCACTCTGACTGTGTGCACACACGTGTCCACAAGTGTTACCGTATGTGACACTGTGGTTGCACCAAAGATGGCAAATGCAAGCCTTGCATTGTAACAGAGATTTTCCCTTGAAAAAGATTCAGTTCTTGAACATAGAAATATTCTAAATACAGATATTTGATTATTCAGGTTTTGTCACTGTTTATGTTTTTTTAAAAAAAAATTAAAGAATCCCCAAATCTCTAAACCAAAACCACTGTTATAAAACCTGTATTTTAATTTTCTGAGTCTTCCAGTGACAGCCCAGTCTCCCACCTTCCTGTATTACTAAGTCTCACACCAACCTGCAAGACTGTTTCTTGTGCTAAAAATACGTGAGAATGAAGATAGCAAGTGGCTCTGGAAACACTAGGTCACCATCCTATGCGTGCCTGAATCCTTTGTCTATGAAAGAATAGCAAAAAAATATTTATCTGTCTTTTGTGTTCTGACAAGTCATTAAGTAGCATTTGTACTGCCCTTCCAAATTCTCTGGTGGGAAGCAGAGCTCTGCAGTTACACTTAGCAGCAGTAGCAGGACTGTTTTTAGTCATGCAAGAGGGACAGGTTTGGTGGCTGGATACAACATCATGCCTGCTGCTCTCATGCCAAAACCTCCAAAGTTGAAAGGTTTTTTGTGGGTCATGTTACTTTGGCCACTTCTCCCCACCTCGTGTTGAAATCTGATGTGTTTTTTTGGAAGAGGCAGCTTTCCCGAATCCAGCAGGACTGTTTTCTTTGTAAACTTCTTGCAGGAGGCCTGGAGACCTCATTGCTTTGTGCCTGATGGTTCCGACAGTGGTCCCCTGGGGCAGCATGGTGGTGGAAAGCTAATGCCAACATCTCCAGGCAGTGACACTTGTTCCAATATGGTGGCAGCCCCCTGGCAAGCCATCTGGATCCCACGGCCCAGTGCAAATCCTGTACCACACGAGTGCCAGCCCCTTGGCCAGAGCATTAGCTAATGCAGAAGGAGAGTGATGGAGCACTGCTAGATGGGGTCTCTCCTCTGGCATGAGAGAGGGCTGGGAGTGGGGATGGTGGCAATGGGGAGTGGGAAGGGGAGCCCTGCAGGGAAAGGTCCCAGGAGAATGAATGGATATACACAGGGATGCTGGATGGTGACTAAGCAGAGAGATGGAAACCTGAGGAATGACATAAGGATGGGAACTAAGAAGGATAAAAGATTTTGGCACAGGAAACCACAGAAGGGAGGTCAGAAGAGGGAGGATAAAGAGTCAGGGTGATTTCAGTCTCCCAGGAGGGAAATCAGATGCTGGTAAATTGAAGGAACTGTCTGAGGAAACAGAGGGACATGGGGACCAGACCAATTACAAAGTCCTCATGACATCCCCGGTGTTGGTCTGCTCTCCATGTCCCTCTGTTAGCTGTGGATAAAAGAGAGATGGTGCAGAGAAAAGGTAGTGAGGAGAAGGTGAAGGGAGGCTGGACTTGGGGTAAGAAGAATCAGGAAAGGAAAGAGGGAAAAGCGTGCAAGAGGTTAAAGCAACAGAGAAAAATAAAGGATGAAAGAGAAGAAGCAAGGAAGGGCCCACAACTCTTACAAAGCAGTTCATTCAGATTTGTTCCAGCCCATTTTTGGGGGGTGACTCTTAGGATGGGCTCAGGAGACTGAGTTTATTTAACACTCTATTTTTTTGAAATCTCCTTCCAATAGAAATGAAGCAAGATGCTTGAAAACTGGCATGTTTCCTATAATGCAGAAGAGATGGAAGGAAAGAAAAATTAGACTTGTCCATGAAGATAGTAATTACAACCACATGCTCTTATAGTAGAACTATTTTTAAAGTATCATTCTAGTATTTTTATTTATTAACTGTCATTGTGGAGAAAAAGGACTAGTAAGGAATTAGCTAACCTGTTTGCAGCACTGCCTGCTGCTGAATGGACACGTGTATATGCTGTAGGATACGTGTCTATGCCGTGCATCATCTGGTAGCAGGTGGGCAGCTGAGGTGCAGTTTTTCCAGGGGTTTTAGCCAGCTTGCTATTGCTCTGCTACCAGAGGGGCTGCATTCCCAGAGTGGGAGCTAGGGAGGAAAAGGAGACCCTCTCCTGTGGACGGGTGATGTCTCCCCCCTCTGCCTGGGGACCTTGGCTCCCTGCCAGGCACCCGCTGCCTGTGAAGGGGTTGGTTTCCAGCCAGTTCCCATGGCTTGGCTCCATCTGCCTCAAAGGCTGAACAAAGCAAGAGAATTCATTCCTGAAAGCAGCCAACTCTCTATGTCCTCCAGTCCTGCCAAATTCTTGGAGCAGAGACTTCAACTGCATGTAAGCCCTGGTGTGACAGCAGGGCTGACTAGAGGGTGGGCTTTCCATCAGATGTCTTGCTGTTGTGAACTTCACAAGGTGCCTACTTGATAGCCTGATGCTGCTTTTGATCTTAGCATGCTCCTCAACCCCAAACATCTGAATTTCAGCTGTTCAGTTAATAGATTATCCTGTTCCTGGCATGTGGAAAGAAAGGACACACACACAGATGCATGTGGCATTGCCTCTGGATTTTTGGCTCATTTCTGGAGCCCATGTCCCTGGAGACTATCAGCCAAAGCCCAGAAGTCTGGTGGCCATACTGGCCCTGCAGAGGCAGGCTAGCCAGATGGGATGCAGGAGCCCTGCCACTGGCACCAGTCAGTGCCACATGTGCTCCCACCCCATGCTCTGAAACCCATCTTCTCTATGCCCCGACCCCATCAGGAATCTGTTTATCTTGGTACATGCACCACGGACTGACAGCATGTGGCTAATCACAGGGTGGAAAAATCCTTCCCCATCTGGTACCACTGATTGTATGGAAAACCACCCCCAGCTGCATCAGTGCCTTTCTCCTGGCACCCATGGAGAGGCACATCCCTAACCAAACCCCTTGTGTTTTAGCACCCCAGAGCAGAGGCAATTGATTAATGAGTTAAGCAGATGACACAGGCTGACACCATGCACTGGAGCTCTCCTCCCAAGGAATTTCTCTGTGCTGACGTGTGTTGAAAGCTTTAAGAGCCACTAGCAAATATGGTGGTTAAGTACTGTCCTTTATTCACCCTGGAGAAGAGAAGACTTTGGGGAGACCTCATTGTGGCCCTCCAGTACCTGAAGGTGCTATGGGAAAGCTGGGGAGGGACTTTTTACAAGGGTTTGTAGCAATAGGACAAGGGATAATGGGTCAAAACTGGAAGCAGTGGCTTCCAGTGCCAGCAGTGGCAGAGATTTAGGTTAGACATTAGGAGGAAATTCTTCATTATGAGAGCGGTGAGACACCGGCACAGGTTGCCCAGGGAAGTTGTGGATGGCCCATCCCCGGAAATGTTCAAGGCCAGATTGGATGGGGCTCTGAGCAACCTGGTCTAGTGGGAGGTGTCCCTGCCCATGCAGGAGGGTGGGATCTAGATGACGTTAAAATCCTCTTTCTACCCAATTCATTCTCTGATCCTATGATTTAAATATCTTGTTTATTGCATGTAATATTAGAGTGCCACATTGTAACATCATGTTCAGAGATACATATTTATATGCCAGTGTGCACCAAAGGACCTGCTGTGTGGTTAACCCTGCAAACATACTCAAGGGGTGATGAGAAGTCCGACCGCGATGCTACGTGGGGAGGCATTTGCCAATGGCCACTCCATTAAAGATAGAAGTGAAGTAAATTTCTGTAAAAACCAGATGTGCCTGAGCGGCAGGCTCTTTTGGAAATCCAGCTGGAAGGAAAGGCATTTGTTCCATGAAAATGTAATGAGAATCACTTAACAACGTAAAACCGGAGTATGCATTTGATGAACTGCAGTGCACAAGAAAAAACAAAATTAATACCTGGCACTAAGAATAAAAATTCTTGGCATATTTGAGACTATAAAATTCCTGCTTACAGATGTGAATACAGCTTTGTTTACTTCACAACTGTCAAGGCTATAGTGTCTTAAAACAAGCCTCCTGAGATCTTCGTCTGGTTTTATAGGTCTTTTCTTAATGATCTAAAAGTTCATGGGAAATGGTTTGGGGTCTGGCATCTCACAAGAAATGAAATTGTATTGACAGAAACAGACTGTAAAAAAATCTGCACGAGTAGGTTGTTTCATGTCATGGCCCACACCCCAAACCTGCATTCATATACGCACTTGTTAGGGCCTTGTTTTTCAAAGACACTGACACATGCGATTCCTGCACAAGTCAGGAGTGTTTCTGGATGTAACAACATTTTAAAAATTAAAAATCAGGTTAAATGTAGCTTTCTGTTTTCCTGGTTTCACTTTAGCCTCTCAAAAACACTGGGATAGTACCATATGGACAATGTGAAGCTGCTCTGTTTCCCTGCTCTGCGGCAACAAGTTAGTATAATTATATTTATTATGATTATTAGGGTAGTGAATTGCCATGGAAACTGCCAGTCCATTTCTTTCCTGCATCCAGGCATTTCCAGTTATCTCAGGAATGTTGTCTGAACTAGCTGTCTCTCTTAGCAGAATCTGTGGAGAGCTATGTGCATGGGCTGGTTCTTGAAGGGCTCGTAGACAGAAAAGCAAGGTAAGGGAAGTGGGAAAAAAGTAATTTCCTCTGGGAAATGCCTGTTGCTTTCAAAACAAGTTGGAAATCACTGGGCTAGCTTAGCTTCTCTTCAACCAAGGTTGCCTCCTGTGAGCTGACATGCCTGTGGCTTTGCCAGGATGTCCTATAGAGCTACCATTGTTTCTTGATTTTATTTATTTATTTTTCTATATTAGCTATATGGCCATATATAGGTGACATGGACATTAGATTTACTTTCTATGGCTTTCTGCTTATTGGCTGATGCAGGACTACCTGCTAAGGCAGGAATTCCTAGGGAATTGCAGACGTTTTGGCACATAAGCAAGTGACACTAAAACTATTAGCAGAGGGAATAGCCTGGGAAACTTCCAGATGTCCTGAGGTTTAATAATAGAAAAATTGTATTCGTATAATGAGAACAACTTCACTTGTCATGCTAATTTAATCCCAGGGAGAGGTATTTTCCTTCTGGAATTACTCATAAAATTATAGGAAACAGGGATGGAAGCAGCCTCAGGAAGAATATTAATTACCAAGGTGAAGTCAGCCACACTGGAACTGCCTTGAGAGCTCCCTTCCATGCTTTGCTGTGCCTGGTGTTGGGAGAGCTTTCTCCAAAGGCTAAACAGGACATCTGGTGTTGCACTTCATTTAAAACCCTTCTTACCCTCTATTGCCATGGAGAATTTGTTTTCCCTTTCTCCTTGAAGCATTTCTTTTGATGTCCACTAGGTCTTTGGATCAAAGATCCTACTCCAGGGCAGCCCTGTCCATGTTGGTTTGTCCTCTGCAGAAAATGATTACCAGAAGGCTCCTTGTTGTAGAAAGCCTGAACATGGTCCTGCACAAGCTTTAGACAAGACCATTTTTCAGACTTCTTTGCTGCATTTAAGACATCAGCTGTCAGAGTACAAACTGAGCCAGAGGGACATAAAAAGCTGCCTGTTCAGGATAGTCTTTGTGCAAGCACACACTAACCCACACCCTGCAGTTCCTCTACTGAAGCAACCCCCATTTTTGCTGGCTTTTGGTTTCTTTGTGTGAAAATTGCAAAGCAACTTTCACAGGTCAGGGAAATAAGGAGAGAGCACATAGAACTATGTAAAATGGTAGCTTATTGTTTCATTATTTTCACTGTGATAAGTATATCAGGACATTTGAAACACATGAAAACAACTTAAAATTAACTCAATCCCAGCCAGACCAGCTTGCAACACACATACTGTATCCTACTGTCAAAATGTGATTGCATGTCTTGTTTGTTTGTTTGTTGTTTGTTTTTTCCTTCTAGAAAAGAGCTGGGTGTGCATCTTGAATGGACTAATTTAACATCTTACATAAACCTACAAAACAGACCACAGAGCTCATCTATATGAAAATTTTTCTCTTGGTCACAATTCTTTCCTCTAAATTCCATCAATTTTTAATTCTAAAAATCCATCTTCGCAACAAATCTGAGCTCTGTGGTTATGTAATTTCAGTTTTCCTTCTAACTAGAAATAGATTTCCAGAACTTGTAAAATATCAGTGTATCTGTACTCCTTCTGCACTATATGATTAACAATAGTATTCCCAGAGCTACACTGCCATCAAAGAAGACAAAATGCTTTTAATGCATGGGAATAATAGACTTCCCAGTGTCAGACTTTACAAAGGAGCAATGGAGGGGTGTTGAGAGGAGATGGAAGAGCCAGTGAGTTTATATGCATAAAGCTGCATTTTGCTAACACAAGACATTTAAGACTAGGGAAGTTAGGGTTCCTAGTGCTGGATCAAAACCTCTCCAGCCCCCAGAAACTTATATGGCGTCAATAAACTGCCAGCTCCCAAAGAACACCACCAGGTTCAACTGGTTTTATATCACTGTTTTCACACCACATCAGGTATTGTTTGCTCTCCCACAGCTCGTGTGAAAGTTTCAGGCTGCCAGAAACTGCTGCTACAGTCTTGGGTTAATTTGGAAGAAATGGGATTGTTTTATCTCATTTCTTCTGTTAGGACAGGTAGAGCTCAGGTCTGCTACTAATTATCATGAGACCACAGCTTGGAGAGAAGACAAAGGCAGTGATTGGAGAGTAAGAGAATAAGAAAATTAGAAGACAAATGAGGGAATAAAATGTTTGTGTGTGTGTGTGTGTGAATCTTCAGGGAATAAGTAAAAGCAGAGCAATAATAAATTCCAGATAAAATTATTTGGGGTAAATAGCAAAAATAGGCATGGGGAGGGGAAAGGATGGGGCTCGATATTTTTATGAACCCTTCATCCAAAGCACTTCTTAGTCATTGCTGACCTAAAAAAAAGGCATTGTCCAAGATACGTAAATACTCGTCCTCCCATGTACAGGTGGGGAGGTGAAGATGGGCCTATGTGGGTTGTGGGTTTGTCCAGCATCTTGCAGGAATCCCTGGCAAGCTCCAGGCAGCTTTCTCAAGGTCCTGCAGCTGACTGTCCCCCCTCTTAAGCCAGGACCTGAGGAGCCATGGTGGGTGATCCTCTCTTACGGCAGGATGGCATCTCGCTTGCTGGGGTGGCTGGAGGGGGTAAGGTATAGTATAAAGAGATGGAAGAACCAGAGAATCAGTGATTCCCTCTCCCTCAGGAGCGCATCATCTGCCAACTCTTCCTAGTGAGCTCTCAGTATCTGCTACAAAAGACAAACTCTGTGTCAAAGGGGAAACATCCTCACGGATAAACAAGCAGTGTATTTTTCAAGCCATGATAACCTCATCCAAAATGAGGTCTGGTAGTGGGCTTTTGACTGTCTTCAAGTGCTTCTGCTCCTGAGGACCTCCTATGGCAGAATCAGGAACAGCAGTGGAAACAAGTTCTTCAGTCTCCTATTTAGGTTCACCACAGTGTTTTCCTGAAGGGCTTGTCCCCAGAGTAACGGTGGGCTTAAGTGCACATGCAACTACTTTTCATCTTAATGCTTCTCTGTCTCAGTGCTTTCTGTCTGTGAATATTGTAGACAGGGCTCAGAAGCTTAGATCTCAGCATGATGTGGAGGAAAAGAGGGGAAAAAGAGAAGCTGAGTACACCAATAAAATAAAAATAGATATGGTAGCCACGTCAAGAGGGGTAAGATTCTGCAACTACGTAGTTTGGTCCAGTCTCTTGGACTGGAAAATCATGAGCATGAGGGAGGGACTTACTCTTCCTACAAGGCTGAATCCACATACTGCTGGAGACAGATTCCATTCCTTTAAAAATGTGGATCTGCTAAGGAGGACCCAGAACAGTAGATGGATGCCCTCTCCCTGGAAGTGTTCAAGGCTGGATTGGATGGGGCTCTGAGGAACCTGATGTAGTGGGAGGTGTTCCTGCCAGTGCAGGGGGTTGCATCCACATGATCTTTAACGTCCCTTCCAACCTAAACCACTCTATGATTTTGTGATTCTATGATATTGATGTGGGCAGGGTGAATAAAGCCCTGCTAATTTTTGTTTTCTTGAGGTGTTAAGTAGCAGCAATAGTAAATGGGTCTCTTTTCTTCAGGGAAATGTGAGGGGTTTCTGATTTATTTTTTTTTTAATTGGTTCAAGCCAAAAATTGGAAGGCGGATTTAACAGTCTAAAACCAAAGGTGCTTAAAACTATTCCAGAATATTTCTGGGCTGACCTATTCTTGGGAGAGCACCTCTGAATAACAAAATTTTGTTCAGGGTGTTCATCTGGAATTTGCCTTTCTTCCTTTAATATTGTTCCCTTTGGGGAGACTTTTACAAAATGGCCTCATCAAAAGTAAAGTGATTTATTTGAGCTTCTTTAATACAACAGGCAGGACATTTAGCCATATGATTGCAAATTATTTCCCTGGGAATTAGGCACCCAAGTATTTTTGGGATTTGAGCCAAAACTCTGTGAAGAGATCTGTTTTTTGCATTTATAACATTTCTGGTGAGTTTATCCACACCTGAGTGCCATAATCTGTCTTGAATCTTATGGTTCTCAGCCAGAAGTGCCATATTCCTTCACCAAATTTGCAACCACAAAATCTACCCTCAGTGTCAGAGCTGTGAGCTGTATAGCTTCATAATAAACTGTGCAGAGGTAGAGAGCCTTCCTCTTCTTCCAGCCAGGTCATGAGGTAGAGTCACTCCATGTACTGGCAGCTCAGAGAGGATGAAATGAGGATATGCATCAGAGGATGAAATTTGCTCTGATGTAAGTTAGGTCAAACAGAAGACTAAAAAAAGCAATCCCCAAAGCAAACAAATGCAGCTGGATGCAATTACTAGCATGTACTCTGCCCATTCTCTGGCCACTTATACCACAAGTAGTCACTAATGGAGATTTTCAGTGACAGAAAAAAAAGAAAAGACACTTTAGTGCTACCATGGCTGGCTTTAAAGCATGTGCTCTCTTGCACTGTTTCTGCAGAGTGGATTTTGGAAAACAGTTCAGCTTTGACAGTGTGTCCTTTTTGAAGGGTTCTGCTGACCTTTCCTGAGAGGTAAAAAGGCAGAAGTGAGCTGCCTGCATCATTTGCCCCTCACTCCTTGACAGCTCCATATAAATAATAATACCTACAATTGGCAGCTGAACTTTACATTGTCTAAAGAAAATTACCTCAAAAGAGAGCAGCCCCCTGATGTGTGAAGTTTGTAAAACAATAGTGAACTTGTGTGTTCTGCAAAGTAAAATTCAAAAATAAGTGGGATCCAGTGAAGGTGGAATAGCCCAAGTGAATTTTGATGGTTTTACTACTTATCTGTGCTTCATCACAACCCAGATCATTCCTTTCTTCTTTTAACAGCTAGATTAGTTTCATTTTACCAAATGATCACAGGGTTCCCTGACCATGCAAGTGGGTTGGGTCTAGATGACCCAAACCATTCTATGATTCTGTGACTATGGTTGATAGTCTTAGCCTGATCTTATCTGCTTCCTTCATCTTGTTACAGCCCTCAGTTTTAGCATCATTGACTTTATATTTACTTGTTGGTCCACATGGAAGTGGTGACTATTACTAGACTTGAGCTGAGGTCTCCAGAAGCTTCCCAGATACACCCACCCTCTTTCAACAATAATACCTCACTATCAGTTTTGAGTTCTGGGGTCACATATTTCTTTGTACTGAATTGCTGGAGAGTACTAATTTTTTAAAAAAGGATGTTGAGCGTTTCAAGCTGATTGCATTACACAGTTGGACAAAGTTTTAGATTAAAGTAGTATATTTTATTAAAATATCCAAAATAATGAAAAGCTACATATGTGTAAACTACTTTAATCAACTCAACTCTTCAATGAATGAAATCAGGTTTGTCTTACAAAAAACATTTTCATAAACTATGTGTCTCGACACCATCTACACATATTACATTGACTTTGTTGTTCTTCTTTGACTTCTGGATGAAAACCAAGAAAACTCAGACTATATTGCATGTTCAGATTTTTTAAAATCCTATTTAAATCTTTTTAAGAAAGATATATTGTTTTCAGGAATTTTCTGTGCATCTGATTCTTCCAAAATTATAAGGAGAGCTGATAGTAGTTAAAAAAATGACCTTGTTCTGGTTTGGTTTGGTGGGTTTTTTGGTAGCGGGGGAAGGGCCCCAGGGGTGGCTCTGGTAAGAAGCTGCTCCAAACTCAGCCAAGGAACCTAATGAGGGACAATAGATGCACCTCTGAGATTTCAGCAGTATTTCAGGGAATCTCAACAATATTCCCACTTTTCCCTAGACATTCTGGTTTTGCATTGCTTAAAAGAAGAATGTGAAAATAAGGTTTAACTGTAACTCCCCTTCTTTCCTGTTGACACAATTATTTATTCAATATATGCAAATAATTGCTAGTGACCAAACTGCTCTGTGAATTTGATATTTATTTGCCTGAAATATGGGAAGGTTTCTTCCAATGCATTTCTTGGCTAAATTCACCCATATGCTGGTGTTTTTAGAGCTTGTAAACTGGGCAGAGAAGCCATTTCCCTGACACTGCTTCTTGCTTTGCTTGCTGTCAGGAGTGGCACAATGGTTTCTGATGGCTGGCTGGCTCTAACACTGGCTTAAAAATCCCACTAGAATGGTGAATTTTTAAATTTTCTTTTTTCCTGGGAGAGACACTGACATAAACAAGGAAAAGGAACTCCAAGAATTATGAAATCATCTATTTTTCCACCCAAGCTGTCTTTATGTGAGACATTTTTCCAACAGTAAAGAGGCTTCTGTCAGATTTATTGCCTGGGTGCACAGTTTGCATTTCATGTTCCCTTCTCACCATCATGCAGGTCTACTGACATGTTCATATGGAATAATGAGGACTCAAGAAGACTCAGAGGACTGGAGAACCTGCTATATGATGAAAGGCTGAGAAAACTGTGTTTGTTCAGCCTTGAGAAAAGAAAGCTTAGGGGAGACCTTATTACCATGTTCTAGTACTCAAAGGGTGGCTTCAAAAAAGATGGAGACTCCCAATTTACAAAGAGTCACATGTAAAAGACAAGGAGTAATGGGCACAAGTTGCTTCTGGGGAGATTCTGATTGGACACAAGAGGTAATGTTTTTACCTTGAGAACAGTCAAACATTGGGATAGTGTCCCAAAGGAAGTGGTAGATTCCCCCACATTGGACAGTTTTAAGTCTCAGCTTGACAGGGTGCTGAGCCGTCTCCTATGAACTATAGTATTACCTAGAAAGGTTGGACCAGATGATCCTTGAGGTCCTTTCCAACCTGTCACTCTGTGATTCTATGATTCTATGGTTCAATGAGCAGAACTGGAGATCCAGCTCTCCTTCTACCACTGAGACAACTCCTCCTGTTCAAAGGGGACTTAAATCGTCTTTAATCCCTGTGCAGAGGCAACACACTTAACCAAAAGACTTTCTTAAATGATAAAGAGGAAGAAAATCTGGAGATCTGGACTTTGAGATGGAGAAGACAAAATTTCATAAGATACATCTGTTCTGGTTAGTGAGATACTCCCTTGGTGTTAGATAAGTCAATGTTTTTCTAGATAGACACGCTAAACTTAGTCTGGTTTGTGTCAGAAGTTGGTTTGACTCCTGGATACTTTGGTGTGAAGGACTGGTAATAAAAAATGATCCTTGGTGAGCCAGATGTCAACTACCAAAATAGAAGCTGAACCTCTGTTCAGAAGAGGCAAGACTCATTTTGCTGATATTCTAATGGTAGAAATTTGGCTAAATAATAATTGGGCATGTAATTTTTGGGGTTTTTTATTTATATATTTATTAAGAGTGCATCAAAGAGCCTCTCTGCTAGTTTGGAAAGCTATGTCCCATCCGGCTTGTCTCTCCACACTGTAACTGAGAAGTCTGTTTTCTGGAATGCTTCTGCAAGAAGAAATATTTCTTCATTGAAAATGAACCTTGAAGGACCACAAGAACAGCTGGAGTTCATTGATTTTTAACTTACGACAAACATGCCTTGTTATGTTTTGCAGGATGAACTCAGCTTTCATTACTTCCTGAGGAGAGAAAGGGTTACGTCTGCCTTCCTGATCAGGCTGCAGCAGTTTATTAATTTCCCAGGAATGTTAATTCTTCTTTCTCTTCTTATAGTCAAACATCTCTGGCAAAAGTTTAGGAACATCCAAGACTATTTTAAAGTCATTCCCACTCCATATTTCATTATGCTGTCTCATTGAACTGCTCTGTTATCTAAGAGCATCCAAGTGATATCATGCAAACATGTCTTCATTGTGTCGATCCATGAGCATAACGATGCTCGTATATGTACATGCACATTTCTAGCAGTTACAGCTCATAGGCTGTAAAGCTGATGTGCTAATCTGAAGCAGTAGGTTGTTCTGGCCTCCGCTTCTGTTCTATAAAACCCCAGCACCACACTGTCACACAGATGTGGTCTGGAGAGCAGTGTTAACACAATGCATAGCTCTGCTTGCTGAACAATTGCTGCTGCCTTGAAGCAAACCTGAAACATATGGCTGGGTTTTTAATTTTCCACCAAGGTGCTTAGATGCTGTTAGAGTGCTGAGAAAACCAAACCAAAACAACAGCTTTTTTAAAGGATAGTAATACCCAGTGAGTTTACAGACCCTTTGGCTAGTCATGCTGCCCTTGGGTGCCTCTATCAACCTTACTGGGCTTGTCTTCTGCCATATATTAAAAACAGAGGAAGGACTATCAGCCATAGAGCTGAGCAATCTGCTAAACTGAACGCTTACAATCTTTTGTTGAACAGATTAATGAAACCTTACAAGCAGTTTCCCTAAGAGCCAAACTATGACTGCTTTTGAAAGGGACTGATTTTGCATAGGCCAGCCAAAGTATTTTTTTTTATTTATTTTTTTTTTCCACCAGTATAATGCAGAACTTCAGGCTGTCCAATCTGTGTACAAAACCAGAGCTGTTTGAAGAGTTTGACTGAGGTTTTTTTGGGTCCTAGAGATTTGTTTGACCATCCTTTCTCCTCTGTCCCTCCCTGCTTCACCCAACAAAGGGTATGTAGAGCAATCCGTTTTAATTTGACTGAAAAAACCAAGCATTTTAAAGGAATGTTGCCCTGTAAATAACACGATTCTTCCTCCTTGTGGCATTTCTCAGAAAAATCGCAAATTTGTGATGTTTACTGTAAATATTTTGCAAATTCAACAGACACAAACCCTTGTGTTTCATTTGTACCTACAGGCAGAAGGAGAAAGAGAGAAGAGGTTTGAAGCAGCATTTGAAGATTATTTCTCTCACTTCTGACATGATTTCAGGGTATGGCACTGCACCAGTGACATTGGCTGACCCGCGGTGCATGGCCTGACAGGGCAGGGCAGGGCTTTGTGAGAGGCTGTTCTGTTCTCAGGGGTCTCGTGTTCTTCCAGTGACCCCATTTAACTCCATGGCACCCCAGTGATGACAGGAGTTAGTGAAGGCAGCACGTGTCCCTGCAGCCAAGAGGAACTCCCCAGCAGTATCTGATTATCACTAGGTTCTTCTTTACACTGATCCCCCACAGCTCATTTAAGTAGGTGCTCCAGAGTTCGCTCAGGGTTTTAGGCATTCCATATGCTGTCAGTGCAGTGCAGATACGGTTCCTCATAGGACATCACTCATTCCCTTGCACAGCAGTGGCACCAGATGTATTTTTCATGTGCCACTGAAGAGCATAGAGGAAGTTTCAGGGCAACTGCAAGTGAATTTCAGGGTGTAATACCATGTCATTAATTTTAGGATGTTATCAAAATATAACTTAAGGGAGGACTTTGCTTGCCACTGTCCTTCCTGTAGTGACTTTGTGTAACAAATCTGTATAGCAAATAACTCAGCTTCTCCACATTAATTCTCATTGCTTAGTGACAGATTCCTGCATCTATATGTTCTTGAGCTTCTTTAAGTTTGTAATGAAAAAGAAACCAGGCTTCCTGAAGAGAGGAGGGAACACTCTTGGGTCACGTCATGGAAATTCCTCTTTGCAGCTCTGGTTCTTACTTCAGCCACAGCACATCTTCAAGCCTGGTGAGCAGCATCCAGCCTCTCTTGGCAACCTTTTTGTATCAGTGTTCAGCTGCCAGAGTAACTGTCAGGGGATACTAATGAAGCACAGCAGCAATTTAACAGCAGAGAAACATTCGCCCCACTAGTCTTTGCAACACCTTTAACTAAGGCAAACGTGCTTCAGTGAACAGCATCTGCACATTTAACTTCTTTCACTCCCTGTTGCGTGCAAGGTAAGGGGCACACACTCCACTACAGTTTTTCCTTCTAGGGAAATCAGAGCCTATGTCTGCTTTTGACATAAAAAAGAAAGACTCATACACACTTCTCAGCCTGTTTCAGCAACCTCTGCTGAAGATTCCCTGCAAATTCACTGTGCTGCACCAAATAAGCATTTCATTCTAAGTCTTGAAATAGTAGCAACCTCCTATTTAATTTCCCTGGTAACTGTATAGAAGAGAATAGAGTATTCCCTGACATACATATGCAGAAGAATAACTCAACTTCATCATGAGCGCTTTCAAATTATCATTAGTCTTTGCCACTGCAGGATATTTTTTCCTCAGTTCTCCCACAAAACTCTGCCCACAGTCAACTGTTTTTATACCCTCCCATTTGCTCCCACAAAGGTACACAAATATTTGATTACTGTATTTGTCAGATCCATTGGTATGCTGCAGCTGTTTTGTAGCACCACAGGTACACAGTGGTCATAAACCTGAAACATGCTTTGTAGATGCTGTGTGTTGATGGAAGTCTCAGGTCATTAACTGAATACAGCTGTAGACACAGAGGGTCTGGGATCTGGTCCCAGTGTGGCACCTTGGAAAATCACGGTTTAAAATGACAGATATATGTGTTCTGCACAAAATGTTAGAAAATTGGCTCTTTAGTCACCTTCTCTGGTCAAATCACTTAGGCACCATGAGGAGCTGGATCATTAAGGAAAAAGTTCAGTCTAGGGTGGTGGAACCAGCTGCTGAAACCATGGTCATATTGCAAATCCCTTAGAAAGGCCAACTTCTGCAGTATTATACGGCACCAGTTTCCTTGTGCTGTCGATCCTTGTGCTTGTCTACCTGTCGATCAGAGCTGGTCACAGCACCTTGAAAAAGTAGCTCATGGCCACCAGGCAGCTGATTCCTTCCCACAATAGGACTGAGAAACAGTCTCTCACGAGACAGCTGAAAACACATTTCACGGAGCATGTGTTGGATTACAGACAGTGAGATGGGCCCATATCTGCCTCTGATGAGTGTCTCCAAGCTGTTTTATAATTATGATGACATAACTCCTGCTGCTTGCCTGTAAGGGCAGGACTGGAGATAGGCTCATTGGGGGTTATGATACTGGATTATTGGATCACAGAGCAACAGCTGCCAGCTCACACTCTGGCTGCCACAGCTGTACATAGGCTTGTAGGACAGTCACATTTTATCATTTGGGACACCGTTGACTCAAGTGTAGGTTATATCATCATATTTTCTCTGCTCACATTGATAGTTTTAAATTTTTATTTTTATCCCCAAGGAGCGTTTGGTCTTCTGTAACAGTGTACTCGAGATAGCTCTTGGTACTGCACAGTGATCTGTTAACTCTGAGGCCAGGACAGACTGGGAACTGCTTCATCTGACCACCTGAACAAAATAGAGCATTGCATTTTACCCACTTATTCCTACACTAAGCACAGGATTTGGGGAATTTGATTGGAAGATATTTGAGTTAAATGCACACTAAGAACTAAAGCCCTCTCTAGTTCTCTTGGCATTTATTCCCATGGTTGATTCCCACTCCAACCCCTACACGGAAAAGATGAGTATCTATTTTCTTATTTGAAAACATTAAAGATTTATCACCTCGCATTAACTGGCCCACATTGGTTTACATCATGACTATTTCTCTGCTGGCCTGAAGGGCCATGTAGAAGCTGGTACCTCCTGCTAGTGCATGCACCAGGATGACAAAACTGAGTGAAACTGTACATGATGCACAAGCCTCAGCGCAGCTCCTGTCAGCCTCTCCTGGGACAGGCAGGGCTGCCTGCCTCACCTCCTCACCCTCACCTCTACCTGAGGCCTGCCTGATGGTGTAAGTACTCTGAAACCTCCATTGTGGAAAGTGACTATCCTTCACAGCTAGGTGAAGACAGCAGTAACTGAGGAGCTGAGGTCTTTTCCTATCAAGCTGCAGCTCCTGAAGTCTTCACTCTGGGGTAAGTCTCAGGTGCAAGACTTCATGTTATTTCCTTCTTGAAGTCAAGCCTGCCTTATGAATACCAGGACAAATTGAAATGTATATTGATTGCTGTGTTGTCTTCCTTAGAGTTGTATCATTAAAATCATCAAATCAACAACTGTGATGTTTCACGTTCCTCTGTTCTGCTGCAGACAGACATGGTTTCCCCATTTGTCCAACCATATATGGGATTTGAACTGGCTTATTATTGTAGGAAAACTTCAATTCCATTTCATTTTGTTAAGGCATCGTTCAATTACCTCAGGAATGCATATAACCACTATTACTGATTAATAATAATTGTTATTGTTTAATCTGGAGGAAACATTGAGACATCCAGCAGCTTCCACATTTTTTGTTTTAGAGAAAACAAGTCCCAGTGGTTGTCCCAGACCCAAAGGTGAGCAGAAGCACCAATGCCTCTGTCCCTGGGGAGCTGCAGGCAGCCATGTCACAAGCTCTCCCCCAGTCTGCCACGGGTGCAGTGACTCTTCCCAGGAAACAAAGGGGCAATTGCATCCCCATGCTGAAGCAGAGGTAGGCTGCAGCAGAGATCAGGCTGCATGACGCATGTTGCAGTGAATCACACTGTTTCTATGACTTTTGAGTCCTTGGGATTAGATGGAATGATTTGTCACATTTTCCTCTAGAATCTCTGTGCAGCCCCTGAACCTGGGGCTGAAGGACATGCTTGGACAATAATTCTGTGTCTGTTCCAAGCATCCACCTTTAACTCAAAAGAAAGGTCTCAGATTAAGGTGGTTCTGCTGTTAAAATTGTAATTCTTGTTTTGTGCCAAGGCAAGGCTATGTAGAGTAGGTATCACAAGATTATCAAAACAAACCACTCCTTCAGAGAACATAGTGAGGCCAAACTGGACAATATAATTTGCATACCTACACACCTATCTATCTGTCTGTCTATCTGTCTACCTACCTACATATCTATAACACACATTGCTTCCTGGTTTCTTCTCCAGGCAGGTAACCATGAAGTGCTACATGCTAGAGAAATGCATCTTGGTTTTCTCACCCAAGCCTGAGTAAATGGATTATGACCTGTGTCATACATCCACCCTAGACAGGATGACACCTGATATACATCACAGGCAGTGTTTACCTATCAGAACCTGCCCTGCAGCTGCAAAGCTCAAAAAGCAAGGCCACAGCCAGGGATTCTTCCACTTCATGTCAAAAACATTGACCCACCAATACCGTCTTGGCAAATAAGTTTGTTGTCTCCTGTCTTGGTTAGGCCAAGTAAGCACTCTGTGCACAACACCTCACTCTTCTTCTTCCCCTCCTCCTCTTTTTTGTTACTGTCCTGACACTTCCCTTCTGTCTTCACTGTATAAACTTGCCATCATTATTTATGTCTTGCTCCTTGTTCCTTCCTGCCTTGACCTTATAAGGCAAGGACAGATGAGCAGCCCCCTCAGAAAGAAATAAATGTTATTACTTACAAGGGAATGAAAACTCCACTGGTCCAGGGTTGTAGGCTCCCATGTCACCTCTGTATTTCTGGGAGAGTTAGAAAAGGCAGCTTAATCCTTAAGCTACCCATATCATGTGTGCCATAAAAATCCAGGGAAGTGTGTCAGGGACCCCTGAACATCTTGTGCAGATGACCATGTTCCAACAACACATTTATTCTCCGAGCTCATTCTGCTTGCAGACGACAGGTATGCGTGCAGTCCTCTGATTTAACACAGGCCTTACATGTCTATGTCTGGTGTCAGAGGCCAGCTGTATTTGCCAGAAACAGTGCTAGTATCTGGCATATCTGACTGCTTGTAGGAAAAAGCAGAGGTTCCCCTGGTGTGAACTGCTTTATGGTACATGCAGCTCCATGTATCAGAGTGACTGGATCCAGAAAGGGACCTGTCCTGGTTTGAGCCAGGATGAAGCCAATTATTCTTTTTACTGATTTTTTTTTCCTTCAGTAAGCTCTCTTGTAACTAGCAACAGTGTGCTCTGCTAGGCTGATAAGACAGTGGAATGTTTTTCTAACTACTGAGGCTTCAAGGCTGCACCTGCACTCTGC
>NW_009953496.1:4003808-4015087 GCF_000747805.2 Chaetura pelagica | reverse complement strand
GCCATGGACGGGAGAGAAGGGGAGAAGAAGAAGGAAGGAAGTTGTCTTCTGTGATCTCTGACCTTCCTCTGAGCTTACGTAGATATATGGAATGGAATATCTTTGGCCAATTTTGCTGTCTGTCTAACTCAGCCTCCTACGGGGGGGTCACAGATCTCCCCATAGTGTCTGAGCCGGCAGAGTGCAGGTGCAGCCTTGAAGCCTCAGTAGTTAGAAAAACATTCCACTGTCTTATCAGCCTAGCAGAGCACACTGTTGCTAGTTACAAGAGAGCTTACTGAAGGAAAAAAAAATCAGTAAAAAGAATAATTGGCTTCATCCTGGCTCAAACCAGGACAGGACCTCAGAGCACAGAGCAATGCGGACGAAACATCAAAAAGACATTAACATACTGGGGAACAGAGAAAGCAGGAAACATTATTCAATTGAAAAAGCTGTTACGATAGCTCAGATGGATGTCTCGGCTATGTTGTGTCATTGTAACAGACATACTGCATTATTGTGGAAACTTATTTTATTTTTTTTTAAATATAGAAGAGCTGCCAAGAAGGGTCAGTGTCTCTATGCATTATTGAAGCAGGAAGTAATACTGAGTGCAGGAATGATCAGAAATGCTAGTCTCTGCTAAAGCACCCTAGGTTATGGCTCTGTGGACTTCTGCAGCAATGTTTGCTGAAGTGGCCTTTTCTTCTCACTTTGGCATCTTGTTCCTACCCTGCACTTTTCTCCTTTGTTCTGCCTGGCAAAACTGCTTGCAACTAGATCAGAGAACTTACCTGTCTGAAAGCTGACTTTCCTTTCTTTGGCTGTGCTACTTCTCAGCCAAAACAAAACAATTATTAGGTTCATTATCTAGATACACAAACCCTTGTGCCAACATGATGGAGGAGGTATTGGGTTAGGAGTGAGCTCGCAGAGGAAGGTAGGGTGCTATATAACCTGCTGCAGCACTGCTACCACATGTGGGGAGACTCTATTAATGCAAGATGTCTAGTCCCTGCAGCCATGATTAGTGGTCTCTTTAGCATAGCACTTCATGAACACAAGTCTGTAGTCCAATCCAAAGTACACTGAGAGGTGTTAATGGGCCCCAGCCCTTGACTTTGCTTCTCTTGCTGTCATGATCAGTTCCAAAGTTATTTTGCTGTAAGCAAGTAATGTATTCAAATGCATGCATGTTCGCAGCGTGATGTAATCAGGTGAACTGACAATTTGTGTTCACTTGCTGAAGCGCTAAGACTAGCAGCAAACATCTGGCCAGGTAGGGTCTTAAAAAAGCTTCAAAATGGAAGGAAAGACAGACAACCTTCCTTTACTGCAGGAGCCAGGACTACAAACAATGCCATAATTCAATCAGCTATCAAGAGAAGAGATAGAGCTGGGGCAAAAAGACTTAAAGTGTATTTCTACTGCAGGTGATCTGGCTTACTCCAAGACTTCTCTTTCTTTAGGGGCTGCCAGGTCCATCATTGTGGCTGACGTTCTCACAGTGCCAAACACTGCAAGCAGGAGCCCTGGAGGCTATGAGAATTCATCTCTCTACCAGACTGCAAGACAGCAGCCACAGGGTCTGCAGGTGAGGATGTCAGCCCAAAACAAACCTCTCCCAGTGAAAATCCTTACTGTAAAACAGGAAAGAAGGTGCTTGGCCACCAGGATTTCCCTGGACCTTCAGCATCCATTAGAAGTAGGCAAACTAATGTGCACTTACCCTTACCTACTCAATGGCTTTGTTTCCAAGGATTTTTGCCAGTTTAAATTTCCAAACATAAGTCAAGTAATAATGTGAGAATATAATTTTAAACTAAATTTCAGTCCTTCTTTAGCAGTTTCAAAAATGTGATGCAAATTACCATTAGGATTCCAGGTAAGAAGCATCAGGTGTGAACACCACATTGATTATTGTAATTTATTTGCCATTTATTTACCATTCTGTGGTTTTTAGCCTAAAAATTAGCTTCATGGGATTATGCTCTCTGCACATCAGTCCCTCCCCTTACAGTCTCTGAATCATTTGGTTTATGTCAGCCAAGGCTGACAGAGGTCTCCAGGTCTCAAAAGTATTCAGATTCCTGAAAGTTTGAGTAAAGCATCTACGTGGACTCAGGAAAGATAAGCAGAACAACCATTACTTCTTTGTACTGGCAGTGGTCACCCAGTGTACTGGCAGTCACCCAGCACACATGCTGGGGTGTGCTGCCTCTGCCTTGGGGTGCCCTAGAGGGAACATTAGGTTGTTTCAAAGGAGATAGCCAGGCAGGCCCTTGTTTTTCTCAAAAGAAAAAACAGAATACTGAATCCCCTGGGCTTGGAGCGCAGGAGGTAATGAATGCTGGTCTTGCTGTGGTCTGTCATCTTCTCTTACCCTACAGCCTTTAATAAACACTGCAATTTAGTAAATTAAGATGGAATTTCAGTGCTGTTTGAAACAGTATAATTACAGTTTGAAAGCAACGGGGCAGAGTAAAGGCATGGTAGTCTATAAGGGACCTGAAAAGTCCCAGGTTGATACATGGTGGCAGGGTATGGCATGAAGATAAATTAGTTCACACAGCAGCTAATTCAGATAAAATTTTGAAGAATAACTTCTAGTGTTTTCTAATTTTTATTGGCGGTGTTTGACAAAGAGTATCCTGAAAAAAGAAGTATCTTAAAATAAATGGTGACCTCTCTTCCTAGGCCAAGAAACCCACATTCCATCTTCTAGTATGGAAGAGCTTATTCACGTTAATAATTTGTATTGACAAATTATTGCTTTACAAGTCATAGCAGGACAGATTTTTAATGGGAAAAACCCTTTATCTCTTCTGAGAAACCTTTTTGAGAAGCAATGGCTCAGCTCCTGCTTCTGAATGTGTCCAGGCCATAGCAGGAGCCAGGTGGCACTGTAGAGACTCACCAGTCAGCTGCACAGGAACTCACTGGTAGGCAGCATCTGCCAGATGCAACCACATTTTGGGTGGAACACCTGTTCCATCTTCTTCTCAAATACATTTAAGACTGCTCTTTGACCTCTCTTCTACTTGGTAAGATGTGTTTTTGTAGCTGTCTAACAAACAGCTGTGGTATACCATGGAGCAACAAAGGAAGAGACTGAAGTGTTGTGGGAGCAGCATAAATATATGTGAATGCTTATGGGGGGGTCTATGCCCTTGCTGTGGGACCCAGCACAGAGCCTGTCTCATGCACTGGATCCTGACAAATTTCATGGTTCATTCTTTTGCTGGGGGTCTCATCCTCCCTCAATGGCATCTAGAGAACAGCAGCTGCTCTGAGGTTCCCCAGCTTGCCAGGTCCCAGGAAGGATTTCAGCCATCTAGAGCCTGAGATAAAGTGAATGCCCCACACAACATCTTTGTGCATGGTCAGTATCAAGATTAATTTATGCTATTTTCCTTTGTTGTTTTTATTACAAAGATGTGATTATGATCCCTACTCACCTCTTCCTACTTGGATGAGGAAACAACAGAGAGAATGCTGCACAGCATACCAGGCTAGAAGCTGCAAAAATATAAATGGCCACAGATGTCTGATCACATTTGATGAAGAATAACACAAATGCAAAAATACAAAACATTCCATGAAGGCTGTTTGTCTAGCCATCTACCTATCATCCTGCAGAACGGAAAGGGTTGGTAAATGGAAAGGCAGGAAACTCCCTTTGCCAGTGCCCGTTGTCTTCATTGGCAGGGAATGTTTGCTCACTCTTGGCAGAGATGTTAGCTCAGCCCCACGAGCAGAGCATTCCCCTGTTGCCAGCTCACATAGCTCCCCTGCCTTCCTGTGAAACCACACCAAGGTCTGTGCTCAGCTCTTTGCCAGCGGGAACGCAGACACACTCGTGGGCCTGCTGCCCTCTCAGTAATGTCCAGTTAACAAGTGGGGTGGAGTGAAAGCCAAACAAATCCTAAATACCTTCAGAAATTATAACACGGTACCTCAACATAAGATTTACAGGAATAGAAAAATAAATTTTTCAGCATTAAATAAATGTATTCACCTGATTCAGCAGTTAAAAGCTCATAAAATTTATTTTCTCGGTATATTACTGGGAAGTACATGTTTTCTAAGCACCAGAAAGGTATTCTGTGAAGATTCAGGCTTTTTGTTAATATTTAAAATGCTATTTTATTAAGATATCTGAATTCAAATCCCATGCATCTGAAAGGCAATAAAGAGAGATGACAACATGGACAGAGTGATGTTTTATTTCCTTTGTGTTATTTGTCAGGGTAAGCTGGTTGTATTTTCAGATGCACTCCTCAGCAGCATCCTGAAATAAAGCTGTCTGAATGTGCAAGCAGATTATGCACAACGAACGCAAGCAGGAGCAGCCCTGCCTCAGACATAGATCATGCAAATTTACGTTCAGGCTGACTCCAGCCTGCCGTCTCCTGGTTGTTTTTGATAATCACAGAATCACAGAACCTTAGGGGTTGGAAGGGACCTCGAAAGAACATCTAGTCCAACCCCCCTACCAGGCAGGGTCACCTAGAGCACATCACACAGGAACACGTTCAGGTGGGTTTTGAATGTCTCCAGTGAAGGAGACTCCACAACCTCTCTGGGCAGCCTGTTCCAGGGCTCTGTCACTCTCACAGTAAAGAAGTTTTTTCTGATGTTTACATGGAACCTCCTGTGTTCCACTCTGCACCCGTTGCCCCTAATCCTATCATCAGACATCACTGAAAAAAGCCTGGCTCCTTCCTCCTGACACTCCCCCTTAACATATTTGTAAACTTTGATGAGGTTGCCCCTCAGTCTCCTTTTCTCCAAGCTAAAGAGACCCAGCTCCCTCAGCCTTTCCTCATAAGGGAGATGTTCCACTCCCTTCATCATCTTTATGGCTCTGCGCTGGACTCTTTCAAGCAGCTTCCTGCCCTTCTTGAACTGAGGGACCCAGAACTGGACACAATATTCCAGATGTGGCCTCACCAAGGCAGAATAGATGGGGACGAGAACCTCCCTTGACCTACTAACCACACCCTTTCTAACACAACCCCAGATGCCATTGGCCTTCTTGGCCACAAGGGCACATTGCTGGCTCATGGTCATCCTCCTGTCCACCAGGACCCCCAGGTCCCTTTCTCCTACACTGCTCTCCAGCAGGTCAGCCCCCAACCTGTTCTGGTACATGGGCTTTTTCTTCCTCATATGCAAGACTCTACACTTGCCCTTGTTGAATTTCAACAAGTTTCTCCCCTTCCAACTCTCCAGCCTGTCCAGATCTTGCTGAATGGCAGCACAGCCTTCTGGTGTGTCAGCCACTCCTTCCAGTTTAGTGTCATCAGCAAACTTGCTGAGGGCACACTCTGTTCCCTCATCCAGGTCATTGAAAATATTGAACAGAACCGGTCCCAGTACCGACCCCTGAGGGACTCCACTACTCATGGACCTCCAACTAGATTCCGACCCATTGACCACAACTCTCTGACTTCTTCCTTTCAACCAGTTCACAATAGTCCTGGGAGTTTCCACCCCTGTTACTCTAGGCCAGCTGGCAACATGCAGCTATCTAGATCAACTTAAGCAAAATAAGGGTTGACTGCACTGCTAGTGAAAACATAGCAAGAATGATAAGCCAACTCACAGATATTGATATGCCAGTGTTATTAATATTAGGTGTTATTTTAGACTTATTTATTAAAACAAAACCAAACAAAACCCAACAAACAGTTAATTGAGGTTTCTGTATTATTTTTGTCCAGTTGTCATTTGTTGGCAGGGGGAAATGGGTCAGCACAGGAAGCGTCAGTGACACAACAGGAATCTTGAGAGGTTTGTTTGGCTTCCAACTCTCTCTGCATTTGCTTTTAGCTTCAAATTAAACTACAAAAGGAGTAAATTTTGACACTAAAAAAAAAAGTGAGGAGTTAGAACATTAGACCTACACAGGATTCTGCTTTCGATGGAGCAAAAATGCAGGGCCTGGTTAATCTTTAAGAGTAGATATTCAATACTTCTTTTTAATGGTAAAAAAAAAAAAAAAGGTACATACAAACCTAGCATTTCACAATATTAAAAAAATACTAACATGTAGGTATAAATTAATTAATTCCTAAATTACCTACTTCAGAGACATGAACACAGCCATTAACAGCTATTTAGTACTATGACAATAGTTAAATTTAATACCATAAAATCTCTAGTGATAGTCCGAAGGGTTTTTTTATTTATTACCTCTTTTATAGTATTTTTACATTCTCTATGTTATTTAATGTAGCCTTTTACAAAATAAGCTCCAAGATGGTCAGCTTTCCCATGTGAAGGCCAGTAGCCCCAGTGAAAGCAGGGTCAGCCGATTCATGAGGCTGCTGTGCCTCAACCCAGCTGAGAACCTCATTATCCATCTTCTGAAATAATTCAGCTGTAGAAGAAATACACTTACATAATGTGTACAAATAAAACAATCTCTGCTTTTAAAGAGAAATATCTGCTGCCCCTCAGCTCTCACCATTTCCTCTATAAAGTGTGTGTGAACTAGAAAAGTATTCTAAGCAAAAAAAAATTATTACTAGAAAAGAGAAACAATGAAAAGGCAGATGAAAGCAGGGAATATTGCCACCTTAAAATAAAGTTACCTAAAAACATTCCAGTTTTGCTCATTTAGCAACAATCCTCACTTTGCATCGCCACATTTTCGGCTTCACACGGAACCATCTACTATCTCCTTAGGTGAAAAATGGAACTAGAAACAAGTATTAAATAAAAAAACAATGCCAATCCAGGGTTTCCCCTATGCAGGACTTGTGGGTTTGTCCAGCTCGCTCAGTTGTCCCAACTGTGCACACTCACCCACAATGGATCTGTAATTAATGGGACTATTTAGGGGCTTAATTGCTTTGTTGAATCCAGGCCAAAGAGACAAAAAGCAAGCTGGTTAAGCTGCAAGGCCTGGTTATATATATCTTTAGTCTGGACCACTTATATCTTTTATCAATATTATGATTTTCCCTAATAACTAATCATTATTTAGAAAAGTTTCCACGGAAGCCTAAATTTCCAGCCCTGGTTTGGTGTCTGTGCAATGTTACTCATGCAGATAGTGCCTTTTTCTTAAGAACAGAAAGACATGACTGAAGTGCCACAACAGGCTGTTTTTGCATGACAGAGCTGTATTTTAGTATCTAAGTGTTCCTACCAAGGTTATACAACTGCTAGAGACATCTGGACCTAATACTGAAATGTTCCCTTTTGCAATCTGTGTGCGTGTGACTGTTCTTGTGCCAGAATATTTATTTTAAACTCTCTTTAAAAGAAAGAACAATAAGTTCAGGGAGTTATAATCTTTTTCAGCTGTTTTTCTTTAAATAGTAAACACACCTCAGACAAATAAAAATGAACAATTTCAGTACCAATGTTGAAATACTGGATTTCCTCACTGGTTAGTCAGAAGCCATAAAGAATGGCTGTATTTGCCCTAATTAATGGCCTGTTGTCAGCAGAGACTTTAATTAACAGATGACATTGAAGCAGCACTACAATGTACTGTGCAATTATCACCTGGCCTACTTCTGTGTGATTCAAATGCTCCTGAAGAAAAGGCACGATGCCTTTCTTTTCCTGAAAGTTTTATACAACAAAGCGATGAGAGAGAACTGAGGAAGAGGGAGGAAACAAACCAATCTTCAAAGGGATTTAGGATGGAGTTTTCAAGTCTAATTAGCCTGACTCAGTGACTGGCTGCCCCCCTAAAAGAAGAGCACCCCCTCATGTATTTCTCAGCTTTGTCCTGGGCCACATATTTCTAACCCACTCCCTCTCCCCAAACTGGCAATGCCCTGTGTGTCACACTGAGAGTCAGGAACAATAATACAACTGAGCCACTTGATAGCTCAGTGCTGCAAATATTGAATGGTCTTCCTCCTACAGTTCCCTCCACCTTCTTTCCCCTGCTTTCTGTCCCTGAGGCTTACCTGGTAGCAAGCTAGGCTGGATCAGTTCCTTGTGTTGTGCTACAGCAGCTTCCTGCCAGTTTGGTGAGCTTGACCAGCACACTGTGATGTCACCCTTAGTCCTCATGCCCAGAAGAAGGAGCAAGAAATGTGGAACCACTACCCCTCAGAGATGAGCTGGTATTGTAAGCTGTATTGTAAATTGGGTAGTCGTGTGAAACCAGATCTTACATTGTGTAGGAATGCAAAGCACACAAAAGCATATTTTTATAGTGTATTTTTTCCTGCCATAAAATTAATGTCTAATCAGAGAAGAATGTTGATAGAGTGGAAGGTGGGAACTGGGGCCCTCAGGGGGCCTGCTAGCCCTATTGCCTGAACTGAGCCCAGTCCTCCAGTGGTGAGTGGTAACCAGATAGAGGACTTGGCAGAGCAAGAACATGGTTTTCCCTACCTGTTTAAACTGTTTTATACATACAATAACTTAAGCATCTATCAATGCTTAAATACATCAGTATTTGCTGGGCCACCGAGAAAGTGAGTGATCACCAAGCTGTGGCCACGCTGAATCTCTCTCTTGATCTCTGGCTCGATGGGTATTTCATTATGCTACACCAAGTGAAAGAGCTTTCTGCATGGAGGCTTGGGCACCTTTCCCTCAGCTTCCCCACAACACAGCCCAGCCTGCCTTCCTCAGAGAAATGAGCCACTCTGCTTGGGTAGAAGAGGGCATTCAGCCTGGCTGGGTCACATTTCTCATGCTATGCTACTAGAGGAGGATGCTTCTTTGCCTCTTCTTCCAGCCATGTCTTGGTGGAACCTGGAGGTCAGCTACCTAACAGCTGAACCCTTTGCAGACATGTCTACTGACTGAATCTTGCGTGAGAAATAACTCCAAACTTGTGTGCTGGTGGCTTTGATTCATGAGACAGAAGAGCTGACAAAGGAGTGCCTGATACAGTCCTGAGGTGTGCCTGGTGACTGCCCTGTCCCCAGCCAGCCCTTACCTGATGAAATCAAACCAAATTTAACCTGGCATGCAGGGCTGTGTCTATAAATCTGCAGCAACTCAGGGGTATTTCAGATATCTGCAGTGGTGACAGGAGAGACAGTTGGGTTGGTAGTCTTGTTAGCTAGTCTGATGTAAAGTGTCTCTTCCTATGAATCACAACTGCCAGGCACCAAAGGGATTTGGGAGCCTCCAGGGTTAGGCTATGAGGAGAAACTGAGCATCCTTGTTTGGATCCATAAATCAAAATTTTAGGAAGATTTCAAAAACTTAGAAATAGAATGCAGGCATTCACATCTTTTCTGTAGATCTAGTCTTTGGAGTATGCATTAGGCCATCCTTTAGCCTGCTGGACTTCCATACAGAATTGATGTTATGTGCCTCCTAAAAATTACAGCCAAGGGACCCTTTGTGAACTGACTGTGGGGTTATGTGTCAGTTAGTATCCAATAATTCCTAAGATCTAAGCCTGGAGCTGTCATTGGTTTGTTCTATGGCTCTGAAAGGAGTTTGTAAAAATAGCACCAGGGAGCTCTGTATCTATTGGAATTCAATATTTCAGTCTGGCAGCCTTGGATCCGGGAGTGAGGCATTGCTCTTTTAGCCAGTGCACCATTACCAGCTTCTGGCTCAGTGACCCGGACAGGAACATACTAAATAATTCAGGTGGTGACCTGACTGTCCTAGGGCAGTTACTGCTTTAGCAATGCAGGGAGAAAGTGTTATTCAAATCAGTGGGATTATTTGCGTTACTAAGAGTAAGAAGCTTTGTGGAATTCTGCATTTGTTTCTTTTTTTCCTTTTTTTTCTCTTTTGTTCTCCTTCTTATTATACAGTCAAAAATGTGAGGACCATTGTCACCATCCTGCTGGAAGTTGCAACTTGGAGGGGGTCTCTAGCATCTGTTTTTGAAGAGGATCCCGTTTGTCAGTTTATGTTCCTCCAGTCCTTATTCTGCACTCTCAGTATATGCTATTCCAATAATGAACACAACAAAACCAGAAGTTCAAGGCAAACTGTGTGTGCTACTTTCGCTAAGTGCTGCTAGGTGGCAATGTGTTACCTAGAAAATCTCAAGCTTCCAACTAGCATCCATCGTGTCTGGGCATTGCTCCACTCCACAAGGGACAAGGTCTTGAAGCAGGACCTGATGGAGAGCTGCTTCTCTCACAGATTTCTAACTCGGTACTGAGGTTTTCCAGAAACAAATGCAAGACTGAATCCTGCTGGAAAAATCTCTGTGAACCTAAGAGGGAAAATAAGGGGCAAGCCTGCCTGGTGCAATATTTCTGTTTATACTGCTAGTGTTGTAATAAGGGAACAAACCCTTCAGTTGTGTAAAGATATTGCCACCTGGAACTAGAATATTTCATATTCTCATAGGATTCTCCTAGCAATACAAAACTATCTGCTCCTGCTGCAAATATTTTGTTTTTTCCAAAAGTATCATTAATTTAAATCCTCTAGATATTTGATCATAATATTTAATCAAATAGACCAACTTCAGGACATTTGTATTGACAGTTGGGTTGAAAAACAGCTTTAACAAAGGTGGAGAAAATGTATTTCCAGATACATCTTTCAGCCATGCTACAAATACTTGAAACTGAGTCATCTTAGGTTAGTGTGTTAACAAAGATGTAGTAATACAGGCTGGCTCACATTTGCATATTGCTTTGAAAACACAAAGTGATCTGCATTGAAACAAGCATTTATTTCCTTTGATCTGGCTCTTGGCACTGCAGCTCATGTTCTTCCCAGAGGGGGGAAACCAAGGCCCACAGGGAGGGCAGAGAGGGCAGCGGGACCGCGTGGGTCGGTGCCATTTTGTGCCAGCTGTAAATTTACACAAAATTAACAGCTTAAATATTCCTCTCTTTGGATGCTGGGGGGAGGGTGTGGGTTGCAGCTGGCCCAGCTGCCAGGGCGTGGGTGCAGGTGAGCAGCAGCTGGAGCTGGGGAGGCAGCAGCAGCTCTGCCGGGAAGGGGCGGCACCAGTGCGGGCAGGTAAAGCAGGTGTATGTGAATGATGGAGCCCAGGCCTTTCCTTGGGGTGGCACGGGTAGGCCGCTCATGCCTCTTCCTCCCAGAGCAACACCGGACAGGCCACGCAGGGCTGGAGGTCAGAGAGCAGGTGCCTTATCCTGAGGCGAGATGTTCTGGGGTGGTTGAGAAATTAGCATCTTTAATTGCACTAGATCGGATAAAAATCTCGGGCTTTCTCTTCAGTCACGCAAGCTGCCCGCGCAGGAAACACAGATACGACCGGCTTATGTGGATACTCGGCGATCCTGGGGGTAACAAGCGGCTGCTGCGGCAAAGCCGCTCCCAGGTAGACGCGAGGTGTCGGTGCCGGGGGTGCGGGTATCGCCTCG
>NW_009953496.1:3993642-4002542 GCF_000747805.2 Chaetura pelagica | reverse complement strand
GGTGGCCGAGGGGCCCGCTGGGCCCGGCAGCTGCGGAGGGCGGTGCAGGCCGCGCCGGCCCCCGCCGGCTGCTGAGGACCTGGAGCAAAGGCGAGGCCGCTTCGCCGGGGCTGGAGCGACCTGTGGTGTTCCTGCCTGAAAGTTGTTGTTTGTCTTCAGCCCAGAGACCTCGGGTCATGTTCTGGGAGCAGCCGGTTGCTGCCCTCTTTGTCCCGTCTCAGCCCGGAGCTCTCCCGTGGCTGTTGGCTTACAATACATACATAAATAAAAGTTAGGCCATACCAGAAATGCTTGCCTAGGTCAGACCACGTTCTTCGGTTCTCTTGTCGGGGTTTTGGCGTGATGGAAGGTCAGCAGCAAGAAACCTTGGCTGGGGAAGGGATTTCCCCTCCAATCTTCTCTTCCCTCGCAGGGCGATACCATGCCTTTGCCTCCCGAAGTTGTGTGTAGTGCCACGGAGAGAGGCGGCATGCTGTCCTGGTGTGCTTCAGCTGGTTCCCAGTGCCCTTACAGGGGAGCAGGACATACACCCCTGCGGGTCGAGCTGTGTGGCTGGATGTCAGGCTGCAGTTTAGCTGGTGGTGCTAAGGAGAGCAATGATGAAGAGTGTACTAAGTGGAATTCAGGGCACTCGTTGACTACACAACTTCTTGCAGTTTTCAAAGCAAATTAACCCTTGGGAAAGCATCCGTATTTACAGTTGCGTCTGTAGTGGATTCATCCTGATGCTTTTTTATGGATTTGGTGACTAAAAAGTGAGCAGTTAGTTGACTGTGGTCGTTTCCCTTCCTGTGAAGTAGCACGTCTTTTTGTTTTAAAGATGTCCAAAATGTACCTAGCAGGTGGTGAGCTTCAGGTGAACTTGGAAAGTGTTTTCTCTCGCTTTTATAGAGGGTCCTTTGCTGATAGAGGCAAAGAAAACCTTTTCAGATCAAAGCATTAAAAATAAAGGGCCTCTGTGCTTTTTGCAGAAGATAACAGATTCTTTCTGTCACCATCTGCTGTGAAATTCAAGATCTTGTACTCACCATGTGACCAAAATCCAATGTCTTTAGGTAGTGTCGTGTATTTACGGAGACGCTATTTTTGTCAGCTGTTTTGCATCCTTGAATGTCTTTGTTTTCCACTGGGCTTGGATTTGTTTCTGTGTGATTTGTTTACTAGGTCCTCAAAATCATTAAAATGTAATTAAAAGATAGTATAATCGGTTAGAAATAGAGAGGTATTTAATATTTGAACCTTAGCCTGCAGAGACCATTAAAAAATACACAACTAAATGAGGAACAAATAATTTGGAGAACACATAGCTTGCTATCCTCAGAAACAATGAAAAACAAGGAAAAAAGAGATAGAAGCAGAAAAGAGGTAGAAAGGTTAGGCCAGCTTAAAATTGGAGCCACAGACAAGATGATTTTATACTTAAAATTTTAAAAGGTGAGGGGGTTTTCCTACAATTTATTTATTTCACACATGTGATCTGAAGCCATTTCACTTAGTTAGTTCGGACATCTTTTCACTTCTTGGTCTCTCAGCTTCTGAACTAGTAAATATTATTTCTAATGCAGGCACCTAGAAGCTAGAAGGCCCTGACTTTTTGTTTGCTTCTCAACAGTAATGTAAAGGCTAAAAACCCCTCCTTTCCAATACCAGCTACTTCTAAAGCCTGGTTTTAGAGGAGTCACAAAGCGCTTTAAGTATCTTCACACTGAACCAGAGACACTATTGATCTGACCTAATTTGTCTACAATGTGGGCATGAGAGACAATGGACTAAAAATCTGAACAGAGGTCAACAAGTTTGAGAGCCACAGCATCCTGAGAATTAACATGAGTTTGACATGGCTCCTCTTGTACTTAGTAGGAGTGCCTACTTCGTGTAGAGAAGGTGCATTCCCCTTCTTGGGGAGGTAGAATTTTCCAAGCTTGGTTTAGTTTCTGTATTTGCAAGTTGTGTTTTGTCAGTAGATTTTGTACTCCTGATCCCTTAGCGTGCTTAAGATCTGCTCACTGTTTTCTTCCAGTTGAAGGAAGGCCAGCTGGAGAAGTGACTGCCCTCAGCTGCTGCCTCAGCTGGTAATTGTTGGAGCGGGAAGAACCTGTCAGGCAAGGTGTTTAAATTAACCTAACATAATTTAAGGAAAGAGAGGAGATGCATAAGCTTACCAGGTAGATGGAGGGCTCTGTAACCTTCAGGTGAGGGGTGGTGACAAACAGAACTGGCAACAGTGGCTTGTTCAGCCAGTGCTGGGGAGGAACCCTGTGGGTGAGACCTTCCTCCTACCCCTTTCCTGTGTCTGAAGGCAGGGTTCAGTGACTCCTTTTCACTATAAGACCTGTTTGCATCCAGTCAGGGCCTCTTTGGTCTTACTGTTTCTGAATTCCTTCTCTCTGTCTGACACTCAAATTTCTTTTCTTATTCTTCTCCCCACCCCCACCCCACTAAATCACCCACCAGCCTGCTGTTCCAGGTTCCAGTCAGTTTGTGTTAATGATTTTCACTCATTTTGAACCTACCATTTATTTTAATATTTTTTTTTTTTTCAGATAAGATATTTTAATGCATTGGTCATATTTCTCTTTCACTCTCTTCTTTTCCATCTGCTTTCACATTGTAAGGTCAGTTGTGCTAGTCCTCAGCATTGTGTCACCACTTTCTTTCCATTTGTTAGTCACTGCAGGAACCCAGTGAAGCATCCAACAATCATGGTCACTGCTCTCTAGTACAGATGAATGCCTTCTACACTGACTGGTAAGACACGCAGGCAGGGTTGAGCTGTGAATCATCTCATCATCATCTTCAGTTCACATCTTCTATCACTTTCTCTCTGCCCTGTCTGTGCACTTCTGTACTTGTCACTGAAACTGCAACTGCTGAATGTCTTCATATCAAGTTGTCCTGTGCTTCTTGACCAATCACCTGCCTTGGATACCTTTGCCAGTGTCACAGAAGTGCCTTTCTAATTGTTATTTATTATGTCATTTTAATATTTTCTTCTGCCTGAGATTTCTCTTGTGGATTTTTTTTTTCTTTCCCCAGGCTTTAGCTCAGTATACCTTCATGCAAACCCAGAAATTCAGCTGTTGAGGGTCACCTGTAAAAAAAAAACAAGTCTGCACAATACACCTGTCAAATGTGCCCTTTCATGTGGGGAAGAAAGTATTTCCCTGACATATTGAAAACACATCCCTGCATGTTTGCTCCCCATATTCTTTTTCCTTGACATCTGTCAATAATTCAGACACCATCCTTGAGTTGGGATTTTCCCTGCTCATGCATTTTAACTTGCTGGTTATTTCTGTGTAGCTGTTCTGCAGTGCAGCATTTCTTGCTTGTGCATGCAGCTCAGATGCTCATTTGGGCTCTCAACAGCCGGTTCTTTGGTTTGTTTTAGTTCTACCCACCCATGAGGTAGCTCCCTACATCCCTTACGCAGTGCTCTGCCTGGCTTTCTCTAGGTTTCCCAGCAGTTGCAACTGGCAACAGTCGCTGGAGGTTACTGTTTGATACATTGTGTTTTAAGAGGAAAAAGTGATGTTGCAACAGGGTAGCCGTGAATTGCAAAGACAAATATGCTTGTTCAAGAGTTGGGGTTTATTAGTTTCCCAAAGAACCTGCTCAGCTGGGGAATATTGGTACTGGTGTTATTCCTATTATTATTCTTATTTTTTAATTAACATTATGAGAACTGAATTTTAACCAAGAAGTTACCAGAAGCTCTCAAAGACCTCTGATACATATGTATACACAAAATACATGTTGGGTGTGTGTTTGTCTGTCTGCATGTAGATACATATATTGCTCTTGCATAATATGTATCATGCCTTTGATACATACAACTGCTGGCATTCATTATGTGTTCATATTAACCCACAGTCTGCTAGCCCACAGGCAAGGGTGTTATAAAATCACTTGCATGTCAAATGGAATGTAAACTGTTGGTTTATGTAAGAGGTACAATAACTGCAAGATTAACAGCCGTTGATATTCATACTGTTGGCTTATCTCTTGTTTGTCGTGAGTGATACGTAAAGCTATAGCACTTCTTAAAGAATTTGAAGGTTGCTAATTGCCCGCAGTGTTCATTATTCCTGTACTGTCAGATTTTTTTAACTATAAAAACTGTGCATGAACTGTGTGCTACATAGGTTAATGGACAGCATGTCCGACTTTTTAAAATTAGGCTTTCATTTCTGTAAATGTATCTAAATAGGTGTTATTATGTTAAATGGAAAATTTGGTCATTTTAGTGTAATAAATATTTCTTGGCTTGTCCTACAACACTGTGTAAGTTATTGCAAAGTCTCTCTCTTGCATTGCTTTCACTTCAGTACAGAAAATCAATCTCTGTCATGCACAAGTTGCTAGTGCTCCATACTGATTGAAATTTTGGATGTTTGTCAGAGATCAGCAGAAATCCCTTTAGTTTGAGAGAGCTTAAATACCATGCTTTTCCTGAGTGGTTTGCTTTCCCAGACTGATTATTAAAATTATCTTGTTTTTATTAAAAACATACTAAGAAGTGACCAGTACTGTAAGAGATGGTTTTAAAGAAAATAATTCAATGATAATACCTTGCATGAGTCATTAATTGTGAGTCATGATGAGCAGGCAGTGATGTCCAATTTGTTTTCTAATCCTGCACTTGCTGAGGCTCTTTATTACCATAGTAATAATATTAAAGAGCTGCTAATGCATATAACCACGCAGTTGAAAATTACAGACTCTTTTTTTTTTGGTAGAATAAAATTTCCATATCTTAAGTCTGTTTTGCTCTGTACATTTTTTTGACATGCAAAATCGAGGTAATATTAAAATGATAAAGCATGTATAATTTGGCAGGGAGTCAGGTTAACAGAACAGATTTATCTTCTTCTTTTTTTTTTTTTTTTTTTTTTTTTTTTTTTTTTACTTTGCTTTCAAGCCAATCATTGTGGCTTCCTAGAGAATTATATCTAGTCAAGCTGCTTCTGAGGACTGGGGAGGCTTTGTATTCATTAAAAGCAGGGAGCTAACTGTTCAAGGTACACTTTGCAATGATAGCCTGCGCTGCCCATGTTTTTAATACTTATTATCTCCTGACCAAAAACCAGCAGCTGGATGGGAAGTTTTATTGCATGAATATATGTTGGGGAATGACTACTGAAGTATTAGAGAAAACGGAAGGCTGTTTGTCTTCTGAGAGACTGAATATGAAAAGAATCATTTAGCTGAGAAATGAGCTTTGGAAACTTGTTTTCTCTGTTAAATAAATTTTTACTGGGAGAAGCCATCTTGAAGCTCTGAAAGGTGATGGCTGAAATGTTACAGATGATATTAGAATGTATATTGATAGTTTTGGGTTGCAGCAGCAGCAGCAGTTGGGTGATATTATTTATGAAGTAATGAATCTGGTATTCAATCAGTTTTTTAACTTGATTGAATTTTAAGTAGTTTACACTGATGTGTGGAAAAGCTGATTGTGACAGATCAAAAGCTTGAATTTAGTAAGGAACTCTGAAGACTCTTCAAAATGTCTCACCAGATGTTAAAAAATGAGCCCTTTACCGTTCCAGTGTATATCACCTTATAATGCATAGGTTCATATAGGTCTTACTAGCTTATTTATGTAGAACATGTGAGATAGTGCTGTATTGGTGGTTGTGATGTGACAGGACAGGCATGAATCTACTGGGATTGGCAGCTGTCTTTGAAATTTCTTGGTATGATGCATACTCCTTTGCATCCCATAGTGTTGTTGCTATGCAAACCCCTCCTCAATTTTGGTGAGGATTATACCTTCCCTGACAGAAACATTTTCCACTTTAGTGTGGGATGGTGCAGCTAGAGACAAGTTAAGCGAACATGTGACAGGATTGTTTGCTTCTTTTATTATGAATTAACTGTATGTATTTTTTAATGTTTGCTTGTTCATGAATATATAATAGATATTTTTAAACATTTTTTTGTTCTGTAAACTGTAAGATGCTCTGAACACAGCACAGTATCCAGTCATCACATTCAGTCTCAGTGAATGTGTACTGGGTTCACCTTAGAAAGACTTTCCAGGAGCTTCTTGCCAATTCTGAAAGAACCTTGTTTCAGTCAGATACGATCAAGAAATACAGTATTTTTCTGGTTCTCCAAAAAATGAACGTCTACTGTGTCTTCTGAACAGCTGTATCCATTATAAGGAGGTTGATGCAAAGCTTAGGAGTAGTCTAGCAAATTGCAAGATTTAAATATAACAAACCTTTTTCTGTGTCCTGTGGGGGTATTTTTGTTTCCTATTCTGAGTAGCTTCTAAGATGATTTCTTTTTTCAGATCAGCTGTCTTGATTTCAGGCTTTACCCCATTTCTTTCACCACTTTTCCCAGAAGGTCCTTTTCCAAAGTAAACAAAATAAAAGAGAGCCACAGATCAAGGATACTGTTTGATGATTACTTTCTTCTTATTTCCTGATATACAGTCAGGCACTGTAGAGTAGAAATAGGCTAAGGAAGGACTAAGCCATGGATATACTGGTATATAAAAACAGTTCACCAATATTATATACCTGTGTAAAAGCAAGTGTAATGCTCAATATATAATACAGTTGTACACTTTTCCTCCTGTGGAGGACTTCACAGGTTCTGATGCTCTGTGTCTAAGCGAGATCAATACAAAGTGCTACTGGAATAACTGGGAAAAGTGTATAGCTACTGGGGGCTGGGCAGACTAACTAGTTTTAAGATAAAGCATGATAAATATCTTCATGACATTAGGTGACAGGGAATGGACCTCAATATAGGAATGGTCTTCAGTTCTTACTTTTTGTGTTTAAGTAGCTTTCTCAGGAAGGTCTTGCTGTAATAGTTGTCTGCTGAAAAGCAGACAAAAGGCAATCTACAACCTGAAAAGTAGGGATTTTCATAGGATTTCTCCTAGGAGAAGATTCAAACTAAGAATTTTACAACTACAGTCTGCAGTGATTTCTGTAGAGTTCTTTGGTTGCATCACCTTTATACTTGTTTCTGCTCTCCGGCTTCCCTCTCTGTCAGAAGACTGAGGTGGATTTCAAAGGACGTTTCCCAACTTTTATTTTTCCACCTCCCCCCCCCTCTGTTTGTTTCCAGAAATGGCCGTTTCTCTGTGGAAGAGCTTGCTTCAGACTACAAAGGAGAGGATGCTACAACCGAGAAGGACATTACTGTATAATGGTGCTCATGGCTATGAGGAAGAATTGATAAAGAAGAAACTTGCACAGTTTGCTGGTGGATCCATCAACCTTTCCAAAGATGACAGTGGCATTGGAATACTTACTTTGAACAACCCAAAGCTAATGAATGCATTTACAGGTATTAATTAGTTGTTGGGGTTGCTGTTGTGTTGTTCTGTTCCTTCAGTAACCCATTGTAACATTTTTGCCTTAACAAAATTTTAAGCTATGCCTTACCATTCCTTGGTTAAAAGAAGAAATTAAGTTTTATTTGGACGTGCAGCAAATGTTCACTGTGCTGCGTAGCAGCTTTGCTATAAATGTCATAATATAAAAAAAATTCAGCAACACAGGGACTGTCTGGCAGAACAGGCCTCTCCCCTTTTTATGTTGTGTTTTTTTTCAGTTAGCATAATTCTGCTACTGTGCTCTTTCTTGAATCTCCTTTCATTTTGTCTCTGCTGCTTTGGAAACATGTAGAATATTTTTGTGAGGGGTAGGTAGGAAGATACTAGCTTTGTTTTGTAAGCAGTGTAGAAAGGATGAGTTTACTTCTTTGTTCTTTACCTAAAGCCTTCCCTGTAATTCAAACATCTGTAATTCAGTCCAAACTGGCTTCATTTTCTTCTTCATTTGCCTTGTGTCTTAAATACCAATAACGGGTTAATTAAAGATCGAATGAGCTGGATATTCTCTGCTGTTGCAGATCAGGAATCTATTTACTATTCTTTTACACTGGGTAGTACTTAGCTATCAAAACCAAACACCCTATTTTATTAACCTTTTATTACTCTCCAATGTAGGTTACTGTCTCTGCTTAGATGTCTAGAATATTCCCATTTATACCTTTCTCTTCAGATGTGGCACAGGCTCAGGGTCTGCATTTGCCAGAGCTTGAGCTGTGCATAAACCTTTAGGGTAAGAATGCCTTTATCACTTAGTATTTTGAAATGAATACATTTGTGTCATCTGGTTAATTCCTGTTTTGCTGTCCTCTTTTCCTGCCCAGTTCCCACTGTTCCTTTGCTGTCAGCAAGTATGTTTGCAACCTGCTAGCAAAGCTTAGAGCTGTTTATGTGTAGAATGTCAATCTACTCCTGCTAATGATTATTAGCTGAAAGAAAGGGGACCTAACAGAACAATATAATTAGTGGTAATGCACCTGAGATGTCTCGTTTCACTTTAAAAGCTCATGTATATGAGCATTACCTGACTTGAGAAGCTATAGCTAGCTATAAGATGTTAGCAAGGAGAATGTCCTTTTGAATGCCTCCCTGTCAGTATATTTGTTATTACACAAGAATAATTTCATCACTGTTTCCTCTTTTTCAGCACACTGATGTTTATTTTTTACTCAAAATAAAGCTTTATAAGGTACAATTTGCAAGGTACTGTGTTATTAGCTTATTTGTTGTGGAAGCTAAAAAAGGCATGAGAACTGAGAGGTAATAGCAGAAAAACAAAGGACAGATAAAGCCCAGTCTGTTGTAGAGATCAGATGTAATACAAGTAAAATTGGTTAAACTAAACTTTCATAGAAACATACAACATATGCTCCCTATTTTCTGTGTGCTTGGCAGAAGGGCCTCAGAACTGGTGTCAAGCAGTCACAACTGCTATTTAGGCCACTGGTAGCTCTGCTTTGGCTATATGTATATAATGTTAATGTACTGAAATAATATCACACATCTCAAGTTGAGCACCCAAAATTAGCATATATTTTCT
>NW_009953496.1:3946780-3993603 GCF_000747805.2 Chaetura pelagica | reverse complement strand
ATAGGACTGCTGAGAAAATAAATTATTGGTGTATGTTAATTAGATGCTTTAGTAGCAAAGAGGAGTTACAGAACCTGTGAGGAAATTAATTGTTCTATCTTTGTTGCAGGCCCTTATTAGCATAGAGCAAATGAGCCATGGGATCAGGCAGTTCTGTTTTACAATAGTGTGTAGAGTCCTGTAGAAATCAGTACTCCATTTTAATAGGTAATAGCCACAAAAATTTGCTCTGGAGAATCTTACTATAGCAGTTCAAGAGATTACCGCTTCTTTCTACTGTGCATTTCTGCTCGGGGCTTTTGTGGTTACAGGAGGGAGAATAGGAACAAAATCATGCTGGCCTCCTGGCTGCTGTGGTGGATGGTCTGGCATATTTGTACTGCTCTTCTTTTCATTTTAACATTACTGTCTGTAAACCATAGTTGCTGAAGAACAAGCACTTGATCATTTTTCTTTTGTTGTGTATCAACTAATGCCCTCAGGAGAAATATGAAGAAGGATGGCATGCACAACCCCTGGATTGTCCCATCAAGACCTCGTTGACTTCATCAGCCAAAGCCTGTAGATATTCCCTCTCAAATAAATTCTGTTTATTCTGTGTCTCAGAGCTTCTCAATAGTGGCAGATGTGAATTTATATGTACATGTACACTTCCTTTAGAAAGCTGCAAAACAACATTAAACTGGTGAGAGAAATAATATTTGCCAGGCATTTACTCAATACAGCATCTTTTTATCTCAAAATAATTGTTTATTCTAAGCTTGAGCAAATTGTGGAACCAAATGCAGAACAAAGTTGTTGGCAAATTGCTCATGGGCAATGTGGAGGGTGTTATGCCTTTTTTTTCTCTTCCTAATTGGAATCTGATAACCACCTGTTGGAAATGGTCTGTTTAGAAACAAATGCTAACAATGTCAGTTTAAGCCTAATAGAGCCAATTTCAGCAGCCCAACCTCTCCCACAACTAAAATTAGACTTAGTTTGAGAAGAAAGGCAGCCTGCAGGAATTGGATAATAATGGTAATAATTTCATTTTCTAGAAGTGACTTCAAAGCATTTATTCTCAGATTGTAATTAAGATGCAAACAAATTATTATTCCAAATAGATTTAATTCTATGAAGAGCACAAACTTACTGATACCAAATAGTGAAGGACCAAGACTGGCAGAATGAGGATTTGCTTTAGTACTGTGTTCTCATCACTATATCAAATGTCATGGACTATGTTGTTAAAATTATAGTTCAGTTTTGTCAGTAATTGAAGGAATCCTTTCCGAAGAGGGAGGTTCTGGTCACTGTCTCTTGTCCCCTGTTGCTGCATGTAACTGGCTCATATGGTTCCTTTTTGTAAACTCCATTTTTTGGTTAAGTAGATTTTTGACTCACGATACTCTGTGGAAAGGCTCTTCAGTACCTTGCTGTTTCAATTATTAAAAACACCATAAACAGTGGTTATGCTGTATCTTGACTCTGGCAAAGCTCGGATGCCAGCTAAAGTACCTTTTTTTTTTTTGTAAGAAAACTTGGGAATTTTCATTCATGGATTTGGTGATGGAATAAAAGGTGAAATGCTGAAGTTGTTGTGACTGCAAATTGGGAGAACTTGCAAGATTATTATTTGGAGCAGAGGAGTGGAATTGAAAGTGATCTTGATTAACTACAACAAAGAGCTCAAGATCAACGAAGTGAAATTCAATAAAAGGAAATGTAATGTGCAAAACAAAAAATATGATAAAATTTTAAGTACAGAAGGGAAAGAAAATGGTGAAAGTGCTGGGATTTGTTAAAGGTTCTTAGTTTGGACCTGTGGAAAAAACCAACCCAGTGTCATTCTGGTATGTAATATGTAATGTCAACTTAATTCTTGTCCTCCTCAGGAACATCATCACTGAAATAGCACATTTTGATAGAGACCAAGCCTTAGGTGAAAGTGCTTGACTGAGAATTCATTCTTAACCTGGTCTTGGGAAGATTAATTCATAAGGAATTGCAAGGAAAAAAAAGGCAGGAAAGCAAAAAAAAGTCTTTATGTGAGGATGGCTGCTAACGGGCAACTTTAGAATAGGATGACTTCTGTGCATGCAGGCGTAGACAGTAGACACTCATGACAGAAAAGGAGAGAGTCCTTGAGGGTATTTATCTAAAGCACATTTCTCTCTGAAGAAGTAAGGCCTGGCCATCTCAGTTCTTGTCAAAGAAGGATAAGGCTGAGAGTATAGACTACTTTCTGAAATTAGAAGGCTGCTACTGTGCAATCCATACATTTGGAGCCTAGGATATACTTTGTAAGGAGAGCCTTTCCAGAAAGCTACCAGGGAGGGAATCCAAGATGTTTTAGAATGTTTTGGTTTTGGTGTTTTTTCAGGTCCTTTTAAAAGAGGAACAGTACTTTGCTCCTATTTTGAAATACATCTTTTTGTTTTGGATGAGAACTTCTAAATATCCTTGGCCTCCAACATAGTTTGATCTTTAACCTTTTTTTTAGGAATCTTTACTAACATTCACTGGTTGTACCTTGAACCCAGTTTGCACATGGTTCTTTTCTGTACTGTGCCGCTTCTTTGGACAGGGTGAAATGACAGCAACATCAGAATGACTAGATGGACAGATCTGGATAGATACATGTATAAGTTCATGTGTCCAGAATATATGCAAACAAGAATAAATACTATAGACTTTATACTTGCCTCCTTGCATTTTTTAATTTGTATGTGTGTGAGAGTGTAACACAAATTGCAGAATGTGCATCAGAATTTTAAGGAAGTGCATCTTTGTGAAAAAAGCATGTCAGTGCTTGTGTGTTGGATTTAATGTGCTACTTCCCTTTGTGTTTTTAAGCCCAACACTTACTAATGATAACTTGATTTTGGTGGTGAAAAATGTAAAGCATAGTGATGATAAATTGTGAGAAAATTTGCTTCTTCCTTTTTGTTACAGGCACTATGATGCTAGAACTCCAGGAAAGGGTAACTGAGCTGGAAAACTGGAATGATGGCAAAGGCCTTATCATCTATGGTGCAGGAAACACCTTTTGCTCAGGATCTGATCTGAATGCTGTCAAGGCAATATCCAACTCCCAGGCAAGTAGTGATGCAAATTAAGTTTTTGAAGAAAAATCTGCCATCTTATAATCTGATATCCCCTTCAGACAGAAGTGTTGCACTATGCTCCTGTTCCAATTTTACATGCAAGTCACAGAACAAAGCTTTTAATGGTTTGAAAAATGCTGGCAGACCCTTTAAGCCATGGCTTAAGTGATACTATAATTGATTACTAACACTGAATTCTTACATTACGTATTCTTTTTAACCTTTTATTTAAAAAATGTAATTTCATTTTTGCAGAGCATTAAATGGTGAATTTACACATCAAATAACCTATGTTTCAGTAGTGTGACCTTTAAAAGTAGATACAAGTGATCATCTCTCATAAAGCCAAGTACAAATTTAAGCAGCATGGCTGCTGTTACAGAAGGGTTTCAATTGGACCTGCAGAACATAGAAGGACAGGTACAGTTCTTGTGCTGTAGACCTTTGGCATTGATCTTGGAGTGCAATCATGTGGACTTATGTATCTAACTATGGGGCTGAAGAGATCAAGGTTTGATGGTGTGTTTTCACTTGTGCCAGCCTGTCTTGGCTTCACATGTGCTGTCATTCTTTTTAGGAGTTAATTTGTGGTTCTTGGAAATGTGTGGAGTAGGACAGGGAAAGGAGGCTTTCCTGTGCTGCTTGTACATCCTGGTTTGCAATAGTGGGTAACTGGCATCCTGGTGCTTTTTTGTTTCAGTATCAAGTTTCAGGATTTGCCCTTGCAAATTGATTTTAATTGAACATTACAGTAAGAGTATCAACTCAAAACTGATTAGTTTGGTATTTCTCTTCAGTGATAATTTTTATCTGTTGATGAAACTAAGTATCATGTAAACCAAAATGCCTTAAATATTTCTGGCCTGATTAAAAAAAAAAAAATAGGATAGTCCAGTTTTTGAAAAGTAGAGGAGGCTTTGTTTCCTTTGTGTAACGCTCTGAATGGTATGCTTTTCTTCATATGGAGATGCCCTGTTCTTCAGGGAGTTTTCATTTGGGCACTTTATAAGCAGTGGTGATTTAAAAAAAAAATAGATGTATCTGTGATTTTTTTAATACTTCTTTAAAACCTTAATTTTTCCAGTTTATTTTAGCATTATAGCATTAGAAAGGGAGCTGAAACCAAGGACAGACTGTTTCTTTTCTTATCTACAGTCTAGGCTTTACTTCAGTTCTACATTGAGTAATTCTCAGTGATTCTGCTTCTGACTTCTCTTGAACATTTAGTATTTGGTCTGTTTGTGACTTGGAGTCATTGCAGTGACTGAGAGGACTCTTCTAAGGATTAGGCTCCATAATAGGTATATGCTGGGCAGAATTAAATGTGTAGGTATTAGTTAAAACTTTGTTGCAAATTCTCTGGAAAGAATCTAGATCTCTTGTTAGTAAGAGTCACCAGAAATAATCCAAGAACAGTTAAACATAATTGCTTTCTATTTCATTGGGAGAATCAAAACTGTTAAGCCAGAACTGAGAGTTTCTTGACAATAGCCAACTCCTAAACCATCTGTTTGATGGGATTTAATAATCTTTATTAAATAAAACTTGAATAAGGAACAGCTTTAGCTGTTCTCTAGTCTTGTAGAACTCTGCTCTCTATAACTTACTGCAGATGACAGAGTTTTGCCTGGTTTCAGGTTAAAAGAGCATTAGGATAAGCTTTCTGTCCACAGGCATCCCCCAGGAAAATAAATAAATAAATAAAAAGGAATAGCTTTGTGCGTGAACTGTTGGGTTTTTTTTCCTTTAAAATTTTGCAAGGGGGTTTAACCCATAGCTTTTAGTAATTACAGAAGACACTCTAATTCAACCTGTTGGTTGAGGAGAGATTGTATTTTTCATAATCTACGATTTAGCTTGCCTTTCCCTGTAGTGCAGGAGAGGCAGAATATTGGCCAAGAATGCTCAAGGATTTTCGTGCCCCCTAGTGGCTCCTCCTCCTTCTCCCTTCCTCTTTGTCCCATTTCTTCCATTGTCAGTTGTTCCTACCCCTGAAACAAACCCTGCCTGTTAGTCTTTGGTGAGTGCTACAAACCACAGAAGGCAAATTAATAGTGCAATTTAAGAAAGCAAAATATTATTTTCATTTTTATTTTTTCTGTCGTTGTAAGCCTGGTTCCTAAGAGCAATAACTTAATTCTGGAGGGAGACTTGAAAAGCTGACTAGCTGAAAAGCAACAGAAGCTCTGGAAAGGACAGCTGAGAAGAACAAGGCATGAAGGAGAATTTCACTTTCCTTGGTCCCTGTCTAGAAGCTCTAGGACAGAGGTTTCCAAAGAGTAGGCTGTGGAAGGAGAACTTCCAAGCAGTAAGAGATAGAATAGTATTTCCAAACTATCTGTGGTGAAAGTGGACTCTAAGCTCTTGCAGCAAAAAGAGCCAGGAGTAGTTTTCTACTTTACAAAGGTTGCTGCCTCCCCTAGCCCCACTGCAAATTATTAATTCTTTTCTTCCACAAATCCATACTGTATTTTACCTGAAGTTCTGCTTGTTAGTTTTCTTCTTATTCCAAGGACGGCACTGAAAATGTGATTATTCCACTAGGCTTCAGTGAACACCTCTCTTATGCAGATAAAATCTTCTTGACTAGTAGCCTTATTTTTCTTGTCAGGAAGGTTTGAAGGGTATGTTGGCCAGGACTCAAATAATTGTGATTTATTTTTCAGGGTGCTTTCTGTGCAATAATTTTTTCCATGTGATACACAGTAATCTCTCTACCATCATGTTTGTAGTATGAGAATAGTGCAAGTCTTTTTTTTTGGTCTGCTCAGTCATAACTGTGTTTATCAAACTGGTTTCTTCTGGTATTAATCTTTAATTACCATTTTGGCATGGATTCAGGTGGCCGATTTGAATGCAAGGACTGCTGTGATGAAGAAAAAAATTGCTTTCTCTGAAGAGCTTTTTTGCAGCTTCGTCCTCATGTTTGTAGTATGAGAATAGTGCAAGTCCATGTCTTGAGAACAAGTACCTTTTAAGTTTGTGTGGGTTTTGAACACTTTTCTTCCTGATTAAGTGTGCAGACAGTGATCATGGAGGATTTGTTCCTTAATTTGGAATGGAAATGTTGCTACAAGTCTTAATGGATGTAGGAGGTTGCTACAGTGATAGATAAAAGCCTGTTTGTAAATAAATATAGGCTGAATTTTTCAAGCAGGCCTGCAATGCAATGAAACTGAATTCACTGGTTTCCGTGTGGTGATTGTTGTGGCAACTTCTACCTGTCAGAAGTCTATCCCTATACACTATCATGCTGGTTGGCATTGGGCAGAATAGGTTTTAGGAACACAAGACTAAATGAACAATTAGTCAACTGAAGTTGACCAAGTCATTTGTCTCAAGGCGTATTCCAAGCAGTACTGAAGATTTACTTCAAATCTTTTCTTTCCCTGAGGTATGAGTCAGAAGCTTTTAACAAAGACATATTATTTAACTTGCCAACCCCTGTAAAACTGTGTTTTCAAAATTAGTAAATGTCAATGAAGACTTGTTTTTTTGTTCTTTTTCTCCCTACTGTTTGCATTTCGGTTTGGTTGTGTTGGCTTTTTTTAAAAGATATGCTGATCTTTTACTAGATATGGTGTCCAAACATTTATTTTTTAAAAAAAACTGGATTAAATGGCACATGTGTAGTTCAGTGTATCCAGTTCAGTATGTATATGAATGTGTTCATACTGTCTGATTTAGCCCGGTCAATTTTCAAGTTCCTGGTCAATACTGGATGCCTGGGAAGGAATATAAGGACAAGCAAGGTAAGATAGGTAATGATTTGTGATTTTGCTTCAAAATAGTTCCTAGAAATTTGTGACTAAGACTTCTAGAGCTAGAGGTGTTAACTTGTACTCAAAAACCGTTGTCAATTTTTCTGTTGTGAATTCATCTAGTTGTTCTTGAACTCATGTAGTGTTTTAGAGGTTGCTGTGCCCTGCTGCAAAGTGTTCCAGAGTTTAACTACATGCTGTAGGAAGAAATCTTTATTTTAAACATAACAGCAACTGATTTTATTTGGAGCCCTCTAGTTCTTGTACTAGAAGAGAGTTTGCAAACTGATCTAAAACATAAAGGAGAAGAGAAACAAGAAGAATCTTCTTTCCAGGCTTGGATTTTGTATGGGTTTTTTGTATTTTTGTCTGAAATGCTTTTTGGCCCAAACAAAAAATGTAGTTGGTAAATTGTATCTTGTCTAAAACTTTATGGATTTGGAGCAATAAAAAATATGCAGCACTCTGTGGTCCTATACAGACTTTTAAAACTCAACGGTATGGGTTTTTAACTGGGAGTGAGAAAAGGAAATTAAGAGGAAAGGATGTAAAATTTCACTTAGAAATTCAGTATTGCAATTACTTCAACATTGGCTTAACTAATAATTTAATTTAATATAACTTGGTCGAGTTCTGGTTTTGTTTTGTTTTTTTTTAACCTGATCTGTACTAGGTTTTCTATTTGTGTGTAGTGGGGTTGGGCTGAAATTCAGGCAAGATTAATCAAAGAGAAAAAAAACCAAACCAGCTAGAGTAAATATAATGAATACTCCTGTCTATTCCATCTGTGTGTTTAATTGCTTCACTTAACATGTTTTTAATTTCCTATTCTTTGTAGGATGGAATGAATATGTGCATGTTTATGCAAAACACCTTAACTAGACTTATGAGGTAAGATATTTTATTTACTCTTCATGATGAAGTAATAATAAGGATTGGGATATGTTTTGGATAACTCTTTTAACAAGACATGTATGGTTAAATACATAGTTTTAAGTATATAATTTTGGATCCCAGACCTTGTATTTTCACATGTTGATGAGACAGGTATTTATGGATGTAAATTAGACCTTGACATTTTGCAACCATTAGACTTCCCAGAAACTGGAGCAGAAAAAACAAAAACAGACCTGTAGGCTTTTATGTGGAGGGCCAGGAGATACCTAGATTTAATGAAATCTAGGCCTTCAAAGTTTCTGATGCTGCCTTCTGTAACTCAGTGGAAGTCAGTAGCTCTTAAAAAAACAAGCAGGGCCAGCTTATGCAGCCTACACAGGTAACATTTTAAAAAATATATTTATTTAATCTTCCCACTTCATAAAGAGAATGTATTCAGTTCTACCATCTGGTACTTCTGAAAAACATTTTTTTTTTCTTTCCTTCAGATTTAACTTCCCTTAAAAGAATCACATTTCTATTAAATCCATGTGTGGTAGAGTCTGTCTTTTTATGTGCTCAGAGCACTTTGAAGATAAATATTCTTTGTTTTCAAATAATCTATATGAGAAAGTTTTATGAGTTAACATTATTCTATAGAACTATGCAGGAGATTGGAGACTTAGTAGTAATGATATTGTACAGAATCCTAAGGATTGGAATTAGATTTGTATAAGTTGGTTTCTGTATAATCAAAATCAATGGGACAAAGCAAAGAGGAGAAAGGTGTATGAAGATTAAGCCCTTTCCTCCTGCATCTTGACTTAGAGTATGTTGAAGCTGTGGTTCAGGGGGAGCACTGAACTGCTCTCTGGGGACATCCATTGTAAATGGGATCAATCTCCCTCTAAAAGAGCTGAGGCTAACTGTGATCTTGAAAGAGGCGCTTCAAATGGATCAATGTGGATACAGGGGACTTGGACTCATATCTTCTGGTTCCCCATAGATTGTAGGAATAATGAGGTTACCCTCTTTCAGTGGGTTCACTTGTGTATGAAGTGTTTTGCAGCAGGTAAGTGAACTTGGACCATAACAAATCACTGGTGCTTCTGTTTCAGTAGAACTGAAACAAAAATGTGGTCACAATTGGGAAGCTGCCTTCTGAATGTGTTTTCAGAAATGCTCAGTGAGTTAAATGTTTCTTTGTAGTAAAAGACAAAATGGTTGTATCAGCATGCAAAAGTCTGGGACTAAGCAGTTGTCTTCCTTTCATAGGGAACTTGGCTTGTCCTAAGTCAGTCATTGTTCTCCAGTATTCATTTCACAAAGGCAGTGAGGAAAGGGGTTGTCCCTACATACTCTTCCTTCCCTATGTCCTTTGAATTACCTTGAACAAAATTAAATACCGTGAGTGTGATTAAATACACCACCATCAAAGGTAACAGATTGTTGCTATCCTCAAAGGATGGTTTTGTTCAGTGTAAAAATAAATTTGTTGGTGACTGAGATGATAGCACTCGGAAGAAGCTGCTGAAGGTGTCATGCTGAATCTCATTATTTTTGGATAACCCAGCCATGCAGTTCTTGTCCCTTTCTGTAGTGTACTGGCTTAGTGTGGGGTCTTGTGTCCCTGTCCTATCACTCCTTGCACATAATCTTTTAGGTGTAATCTGTAGCATGTATTTTTCCTGGTATTGTATGTTATCTTCTTTACTTTGAGTCAATTTTATATATGTCTTGTTATTTTATTTTGGAATTCCATAATAATTATGGAATAATTATTTTAGCATAAGTGGAATTGGTATTGTGCTACTTACCCACAAAGATGTAGTTATTTTAATTAGTTGGAATAGTATATTTTTCTGATCCTTTACTATAAAGATGGTTTGCTTTAATCCTTTTGTAATTTCTGGAAGACTAAAAGCATTCATTTTGTTTGCAAAACTCTCCTATGCAGATTGCCTTTGATCGTTGTTGCACTAGTCCAAGGAAAAGCTCTTGGAGGAGGAGCAGAACTTACCACAGCGTGTGATTTCAGGTAAGATAATTGAAGTAGCTGTCATGTTGGGTCCATGATTTAATGTACCTATGAAATGTGGGAAACTTGAGGTACCACTTATATTGGGAGTTAGGTCCCTGAGTTACAAGGCATTAGGAACTAGGCTTTGTAAGCAGACTTTACAGTTTGGGTTTTCTGATAGCATGGGAAACATTATTTACTATCAGATCATACAGTTTGAATCACTGTATAAAACAAGAGCAGTGAGGAACTTTAGCAAATTACTGTGTCATAGACCAAATGGATCCAACTTCTAACCCCTGAGTGAGAGGTAGGACTGCAAAATTGTGTATCCCCTTATGTTTCTTTAAGTGGCTGTCATAAGTAACAATAAATAAATGAAACTCTCCATTAGTCTGGTATTTCCTGTTCTGGGATTATTATTTGTAACATAATTTTGTGCTGTATGAATTTTGAAAAGAGGTTTTGAGGTGCAGAGAAAAGCACATGAGGTTCTGTCAGTGTTTGTTTTTTTTTTCCATGCAGGTGTAGGGATTTGCCAGCATGAAACAAATAGTGAAATACAGAGGGTTTTAATTAAAGAGGCTGAAAGCAGAACAGGAACTGGAAGAAACGAAAATAATAAAATGTCACTTTATTTAAACAGTTGCTAATGTGCAAACAGCCTACAGATGTAACAGGATAAGCACCACGTGCAGCTCCTCACAAGATGAGAAGGTTTTAGTTATGTTTTGTCTAGGAGAAGAATATGTGCTCTTTAAGAGGGCCTTGGCACCTGAAGTAGGAGAGGAATTATCCAGAACAAGCAGAAAGTACTTAGATTCAAACCCAAACTTAGATTCAAACCAAAGCAAATGAGTATTACAGTGCTGTTCCAGGTATCAGGAGCAGGCTTTGGGTAGAGATGGCATCTGCATTGTCCAAGCTACTCAGAAGCAATCCTCCTTTGCTTTGAAACCGGATACAACCAGATCTTCCTTCGTCTCCACACAGCAGCTGGTGGACTGGAACCCCAGCTCTGACTGTGGCGTCTGAGTACAGGCTGTGTTGTTACTGCCTGGTAAACATGCAGAGAGGTACCTTGTTTGACACCTGGAGCACTGACAGGAGAATGCACCTGGGAGACTTAGTAGACCTTATTGTATCTGTGAGTCAATTCACAGAAAGTGAATCCTGTTATCCCTAAATAGGAGTTTAGGGAATGGGAACATAATGAAATGGAAATCATTTGGCTTTCTAAAATATGTACTCTCTACTTTTACTCCAGCTATGTTGTTTGACATGCTGTGTAATTATAGTCATTGTCAAGTAGCTCTTATTTGCATGAATTGAGCAGCTGCAGTTCCTCTGATGTGCTGCCATAATTTTCATAGTAACTACAGCTGTTGATCCATCTTCCATTACTTTCTAACACACCCATCCAGTGCAACTAAGTAATAGCAATTCAGGAGCAGGAAATAGGACTTAATTAATAACAACAACAATATCGGGAAACATAGTTGGTGCTGCTCTTGCTCCTGAACTTGAGACTTTTAATACTGGGGTACAAAACCTGGGGCTTTTTTGAGGACTATGAATAGGCATTAGTGGATTAGGTATTCTCTCCTTAGCCACTTGATGCCAAAAGATAAGCTGGAGAACAGAGGGTTTTGTTTTCTTGTGTGAATAAACTGTTTGGATATTTTAGTTTTAAGAACAAAGTGAGCGAGCTGTGGCTGCTTTCAATTCTAAATTTTCAAATCCACTTCTTTTTTTCACGGTTGCAAACTGCTTGGTATTGGCCTGGAATATTTTCTTATTTGTATCTCTGCCAGTTTGTACTACATTAACCGTGCTTATTGCTGAAGTGATTCACTTGAACCAAAATGGTGTTAAGTACCTTCTCTGAAATGTGCTCTGGCAGCATGATGCACACCTCTACTGAAGTAGAAGTGTGGACAAGTCCAATTTTAAAATAGCTGAAATATTTCAAGATATTACTGATGTGTTCCTCCACTGGCAGTTCTTGTAGCTAATTGTCTCTTACTCCATTTTAAGCCAGCTCATTTAAAATTGGATTAGGGAGGGCTGCATGAACTCTGAAACATTTATTGCTGATGCAAGGGCAGTGATTAAAAGTGAAAGCATCTTAGGTCACTCCACTTTTGATCTGGAGGAAGAGGTCTTCTCAAAACATCTTCAATCTTAGCTGCTTTATGAATTGTTGCAGTATAACTGTGACATCCTTATAAAGATCATAAACATGGTTGGAAAAAATCCACACCAAAACAGACAAGTGCAAGGTAATTAAAATCCTTTCAGATGTTTTCTGATATGAAAATTGGGAAGATAAGGCTTCTGACACTGTAATTATTTATCTTGACTATTTCTGTAAAACTGAGTAATGTAAAAACAGGCAGGTATGAAACTTGTTTGGACAGCTGAGGTTTTTAGAACAGTCTCAAGAAACCTAAACTTTTTTTAGTGTGCTAGAGCTGAATATTCTCTCTGAGCCTGTGAAGATGGCTTGTGGGTTCTGCTGCCAAATGCCAGTGTAGGTTTGTGATTCTGCATGACACTGCAGCCATTCTGTGGTATTGGATTCAGGGATGCAATTTTACAAATAATTGCAATGAAGTACCTGTTCTGAGTTCTCTGTATGCAGAAACTTGAAGTGTATCTTTTACTTGCACAATGAATTAAGCTAAGGAGAACTGTTTTGTCAGGGTTGGTAAAGGAATTTTAACAAGAATTGTAGTGGGGTTTTGGGCAATAAGCTGACAGGTAGATATAGGGCAGAGAAAGTTTGGTAATTTATGTGTTTGTGCAATTACTAGATCCCTGAGCACAGGGGCTGCAGTGTACTTCCAGCCAACAGCCAGAATAACTAACTTTGAATTCTGAACTGTCTTGCCTTCTGTTTCATGTTGATGCCTTTAAGAAATCTCGTTGGGGTGATGTCTGTGTAGGTCTTTTAGACACATCTACAGCTTTGCAAATTTGGTCCTGCATCACTTTGCATATGGACTTCCATTGTACCTGAGTGTTTCTGAAAAATATGGTCATTTCCTCCCTACCCCCTTTTTCTTAATGCCACTGCATTCAAAGTAGAGATGTGTTGCTGTCATGTGAATCCAATTTAAAAGGTGGTGTCTCCATGTGCGAAGACACAAAAGTACCCATTTCTCTTACCATTGACCTCAAAATGGACTCTAAGTAGAGGGAACAGTATTCTCCTTTCCTTTTTTTTAGAAAACAGAATAATCAACTATAATTTCTTCAGCTGTAGTTGATGTTCCACAGTTAAGTTGCAAAGGGCCAGTTTCATTACACTTGTTAGCACTGAGTAGTATCCTGCTTCATAAAAAGCACCATTGATTTTTAAGAAGTATCTGCTTTCTGAGCAGACTTCTCCCCTGTATCTGTAGGAAGGGCAGAACCAAGCTTTTAACAAGGGAAAAAGCTTATGCTAATAATACTGCATTTATCAAATTGGCCTTGCTGCCTTTTAATTGGATGTTTTGTTTATTTTTTGTGAAATACATGGCATGCTTAGTATTACATTTTAAGGTGTTAGGCATGTTCCATAAAATGCCTTAAAAGAGATACAATGAAATGCACTGTTATTGAATAGCTTTTGTTGCATGTGTTTTGGTGATGAATTGTCTTTATTTTTTACAAGCATTTGTTTCTGGCATTAAATGGAATTTATTTTAAATTAAAGGAGCAGAAGATAATATAATCTCTACATAGAGGTAGGCCCACTATAACTGACTTCTCAGTTTTTGCTCCTTTAAAATAAAAAAAATAAAATAAAAAAAGTGGGAGGTGGGTGGGGGGAAAGCTATAAAGACATTAGTATTCTACAATAAGCTTTTCCAAGAATAGGTTTCAGAACATCAGAGCACAACCCACTAGCTTCTTTGGAAATACTTCTCTGTGTGCAAGATTTTGGCATTTAGTTTTAGCAGGAGGAGCTTTTAGGTACACAATATGCTGCCATTTGAAATAAGTGTGCCTAAGTGTATAGTAGCTCTTTTCACTGGGCAGAACATTGTATTCATGTAATGGGATAGAGATCACATATTCGTGAGTTCTTAAGTCCAGGCTGACAAAGCACTTTTCATTAGATGTGACTTCATAATGTTGCTGTGCACCATCAGGAGAACAATCAGTAGCCAAATCTCACAATGAATTAAGCTAAGGAGAACTGTTTTGTCAGGGTTGGTAAAGGAATTTTAACAAGAATTGTAGTGGGGTTTTGGGCAATAAGCTGACAGGTAGATATAGGGCAGAGAAAGTTTGGTAATTTATGTGTTTGTGCAATTACTAGATCCCTGAGCACAGGGGCTGCAGTGTACTTCCAGCCAACAGCCAGAATAACTAACTTTGAATTCTGAACTGTCTTGCCTTCTGTTTCATGTTGATGCCTTTAAGAAATCTCGTTGGGGTGATGTCTGTGTAGGTCTTTTAGACACATCTACAGCTTTGCAAATTTGGTCCTGCATCACTTTGCATATGGACTTCCATTGTACCTGAGTGTTTCTGAAAAATATGGTCATTTCCTCCCTACCCCCTTTTTCTTAATGCCACTGCATTCAAAGTAGAGATGTGTTGCTGTCATGTGAATCCAATTTAAAAGGTGGTGTCTCCATGTGCGAAGACACAAAAGTACCCATTTCTCTTACCATTGACCTCAAAATGGACTCTAAGTAGAGGGAACAGTATTCTCCTTTCCTTTTTTTTAGAAAACAGAATAATCAACTATAATTTCTTCAGCTGTAGTTGATGTTCCACAGTTAAGTTGCAAAGGGCCAGTTTCATTACACTTGTTAGCACTGAGTAGTATCCTGCTTCATAAAAAGCACCATTGATTTTTAAGAAGTATCTGCTTTCTGAGCAGACTTCTCCCCTGTATCTGTAGGAAGGGCAGAACCAAGCTTTTAACAAGGGAAAAAGCTTATGCTAATAATACTGCATTTATCAAATTGGCCTTGCTGCCTTTTAATTGGATGTTTTGTTTATTTTTTGTGAAATACATGGCATGCTTAGTATTACATTTTAAGGTGTTAGGCATGTTCCATAAAATGCCTTAAAAGAGATACAATGAAATGCACTGTTATTGAATAGCTTTTGTTGCATGTGTTTTGGTGATGAATTGTCTTTATTTTTTACAAGCATTTGTTTCTGGCATTAAATGGAATTTATTTTAAATTAAAGGAGCAGAAGATAATATAATCTCTACATAGAGGTAGGCCCACTATAACTGACTTCTCAGTTTTTGCTCCTTTAAAATAAAAAAAATAAAATAAAAAAAGTGGGAGGTGGGTGGGGGGAAAGCTATAAAGACATTAGTATTCTACAATAAGCTTTTCCAAGAATAGGTTTCAGAACATCAGAGCACAACCCACTAGCTTCTTTGGAAATACTTCTCTGTGTGCAAGATTTTGGCATTTAGTTTTAGCAGGAGGAGCTTTTATGTACACAATATGCTGCCGTTTGAAATAAGTGTGCCTAAGTGTATAGTAGCTCTTTTCACTGGGCAGAACATTGTATTCATGTAATGGGATAGAGATCACATATTCGTGAGTTCTTAAGTCCAGGCTGACAAAGCACTTTTCATTAGATGTGACTTCATAATGTTGCTGTGCACCATCAGGAGAACAATCAGTAGCCAAATCTGAGTGCATGTGTGTGTATGTAGATATAGATATATGTAAAACCTTCATGCTTTTAGAGCCCTGGGAGGTTTGTTAGTATGAATTTCTGATAAATTTTCAGAGTGATGGATAATGGTTTTAAAAGCTTGATTTTTGCCTGCCTTTAAGAAGACTATTCTTATTTTTTAATTGGCACACTTGACATTTTGGGGCTTGTATTTATGGGCTAGTGTTAGTTTTTCACTTTATTACCAGTTTTCATTTGGGTTTGAATTTCATGTATTTACAATCTTCCAGGCAGAGGATTTTTTACATAATCTACAGTTCAAATTTATCACTTTGATTTTATCGGAAATGTAAATAACAGCAACAAAGCATGAATTTGAGTTGACGTTTTCTTTCTGAAGTTGTCTTTTTGTGGGGATTTATTTAATCCAAGTTTTTTTGTTTGTGGGTTTTTCTTTTCCTTCAGGAGGCCAAATCATCTTTTCCTGGGTGAATGAGATTTTTATCAGCATATGTCTACATTTTAGACCATTTCTACCATGCAATCTTAACATCCTTTCTGTTAAACAATCCTGTCTGTAGGTGATTCTGTGCTGCATGGTAATAATAAACAGAGGTAGGTCAGGTAATGGAAAACTTAGGTTAGGGAATGCAGAGCTAGACCCATGCTGATATTTGCCAAGACTGGACTGTCGATACACTGTAGGGAAGCGTTCAAGGTTCTAGGAGAATTAGTTTAGAAAGAAGCTGTTATGCTTGCATCTGTAAAGTGACTGATCCCCAGTTTAAATAAACTGCCTGCAGATATTTTCATTTGACACCCTATAGCTGATCTTCACTACCAAAAAGCCGTTTTAAAATACATATGCAATAGCTTCACAAAGTGGTTAATTTGAAGTCTAAGAAGCACTTGGGCATTCCAGTCTGCTGATCCTGTTGTGGGGTTATGTTGAGCTGTGACTTTATGAGAAGGACAGACTGTCTGAACAGCTCACCTTGATGTGGGAGGATGGAGTCTCTGCTGCCCATTCCTAACTCACTGCTGCTCTTTGGTTTTCCAAGCACCAGTTAAGATGCCTGTGTGAGTCAATTATCTCACTAAAAAGCAACAGAAAGCCTAGATTTTTCCTGTCCTTATAGTGGGTTTGTAAAGGGATATAGTATTGGCTGGAGCCAGTGTAAAGTAGGAATTCATGCCTCTTGGAGGAGGTGGCAAAGCACAGGAGAGGATGGGGATACAATGTTCTCCTTTTGGCTCTAGGGAGCTATTAGATAGCCTCAGGTTCCCCTGAACCCACAGCTTTTAACTGCCTGACTTTGCAGTGGATGAATTTCCATAGAGTGTCTTCCTCATTTACCTCATTTTACAGTTCTATCACATGCTATTGAAGGACTATGAAAATAAGTCTTTCTCTCTTTATCACGCCAGAAACATAGTTAATATTGTAGATATCTAAATGGTAATTGTCCACATGAGAGTTACTATTCATTGAAATGACCAAATGTTCCCCAAATGACTCAATTACTGTGGGTTTTTGCAAGTGTAAGCAGGCATTGCTGTGTGGATCTCAACCTACTATAATTGTACACATTGCCATCATAATTGCAACTTCCAGTCTTCTCCTCACTCCCGTTTCTTTTTCCTCCCAGTCCAAAGAAACCCATTGTCTTTGTGAATATTTGGAGCCCTGCAGGCTGGACGTCAGTGTTCCTGTTCCTTCCAGATTTATCCAAAATTCTGGGAAACAAAACTGCAGACTGTTTGAAACTGTAAACCTGTGTGATTTTAGCTTCCTACTTCTTCCTGGCTTCTGTAGTCAGTAAGAAATTAATTGCTACTGCTGTAACTCAGCAGTCACAGTAAGAATAAATAAAATTATAAGTTCTTCTTCTGTTAAATAAATTCCTACTGTGCTTTAACTGGTGTATCCTTCTGTAGGATCCAAATAGGTTACTGTGTATACTTCTGCTGCATCCATGGTCTGTTATTAGGTGTTTTACTCCAATTCTGTTTTGTGTGCTGATATTCATACTCAGAAGCACAAAGCAAACATGTAGAGTGAGGAAAAAGCAGTAATTTCAAGTAGTGTGAATTTGTGTGTATATGTGTGAAATAGAGAGAAAGATGTAAATAAAATACTTTTGGTGATAAGAGAATTAATCACACTCTTAGGCATATTTGTGGAGGTTGTTATAGTTGGATGAAAATATGTCTATTTCTGATCCAGCCAGTCTGAACATATCAACAGTTAGCAATCTGAGGCTGGCTTTAGTTGCCCCACATAGAACTAATGCACTATATTAAAAAGTAAAAAGGTGAAGAAACTAAGTTACTGTTTTAAAGTAGAATTTTAATGTCATATTTTCTATCCCTTTTATGCCTTTTTTGAGATATGTGATTGTTGTGTCCCCCTCCTAGTATGGAAGAGCAAAAGAACTGCAAGAAGCAAACCAAACATTACTTTTTAATTGGGTTGTGTGTTTTCTAATTCCCTTTTCTAATCCAGTATGAGCAGCTGGCTTGTGACAATATATTCTCAAAAGAATAAACAATTTTCTTCTAACATACCAAGTTGTGTCCATCATGGTAGTGTTTAGTGTCTTGTTGGCTATCAGATACACATTTTAATTCCCTAAAGGGGTCTTGTCTTCCATCTTCTCTGCACCCCAAGATCCCAGATTCCCATTAAAGTTTCATAGAATAATTTAGATTGGGAAAGACCTTTAAAACCATCAGGTCCAACCATAGAACTGAATTATCTAGTGTAGGATTAAATATGATTTAGAGGAGTCATAGAAAGGCATTCAGATACATCTCTAGCCACTTTAACCCACTGTCAGATTTGCTGCCAGGTACCAAAACTTGGAGAGAGAGATTTCTGTGGAAAACAAGTGGATAAAAGGTTTACTCTTGCCAGTTGTAACTTGCTACATGTTCTTAAGGCTTTCTTATCCTAGAGCTATGGGACTTCAATCCTTCTTTTGTAAGGAGATTTCCTGAGGTGAAGTCCTGCCTTTTGATGTTATTCAATAGCATTGCTAGATCTCAGACTGGGATTTAATGCCAATATTGCACTGCATCCCGGTCATTGTTTTGTTGGTGCTTGTTTCTCTAGTGCATTAGGATGCACTGGTAGCAACAGATGACATATTAACTTCTGCTTGTTCCTCTGCTATGAAAGTGATGTTCCAAAAGATGCACAGCAGCAAGGATTTATGGTTGTAGTTCAGGCTCTTTACAGGTTTTTTGGGGGATTGCTTTTTTTTTTGTTATGTGAATGCTGGAGTCAACCAAGACTAAGTCTCTCAAGCAATTTGCCTGTGATAAGTGGGTAAATGAGATAATTTCTTGTAAAAATCACCCCCCCCCCAAAAAAAAAACCCCAACAAAACCCAAAACTTCTGAAATCATATCTGGAAATATTAAAACTTAGGTCACAGCCACTGTGCTCACTTTAAAAAAAAACAAAACACACACAAAAAAACCCCAAAACAAAACAAAAAAAAACCACACCGAAACACCACAACCTTTGGCATTTTTTGTTTGCGATTATTAACCTGGGATCCTGACAACATGGGAACATTTCATTATAATTTCATCACCAGTGATTCCAGATAAGTGTATGATCTCTTCTTGCTTTAGTCAGAAATTGCTGTGTAGGATGTGCAAATGCAGCCTCAGTAGCACTGCAGGCAGATAAAAGTGAATTTCAAAGTGTTTCTTGTTACCCTAGGTCTTCTGACAGGTTGTTAGTGTGATGTTACGATGTATTTTAATCCTTGAATGCTGTGGGTTGCAGAAATATGATACATCAAATCCATCATAAAGTATTGGAGCAACTCAAACCTTGCATCTCTTAGGGCTGATGTCAAGAAATGCTGTTCCTTTCCAGTCAGCTGAGCTCAGGCGAGTGATGTGATCTTTGCCTTTTTGACGTTTTAGATGCCACGCTCTGAGCCAAAGTGTTTGGAACCTTCCCCTCCCCTTTTTGTAATAGCAGCAGACATGAGCAGATAATATGACTGAAATGCTCCTACTTTAACAGACTCTTGAATTTGGTCTAGGATAATTTTTTTTCGGTTTTCTTTGGTCTTGATAAAAATATGATGGAAACAAAGATGTTGGAAACTGAAGTTAGAAACATGGGTGTATATCCTGCATGAAAGTGTGCACATACTTTAAAAAATACAATATTTTACATTTGAAAACAAATTCTAATGTGCTTTTTTGCTTTCTAAATGAATACCAGCATTCAGATTTGACTACAAATTTCAATTATCTTAATACCTTTAGCTCCAAGTGGTTGTTTTTCAGCAAAGAATCTGTAAAATATCACTGCATCTTTTTCTAATGGAAATTTTTGCTTTAGTGTAAAAGGCATATCTGTTGTTGAAAATGTTTGCTTGAATGAAATCCAAATAGCTGTAGTTCCCTGTTTTTTGGAAGGAAATTTTAGATTTCCAGCATGAGTAATTTTTATGTGAACATTATTTTGGCACTGACTTGTCTGTTGAAACTTAGGCAGCCTGCAAAGAATAGCCAAGACCTGTTTCATGGGTGAGATCAGAGTGCTATGTCAAGATGAGAACTACTGTGAAAAGAATTGCAGTGTGCCCATGGCTGGGACCCACTGACACCAAGGGCAATAAAAATGAAGTAATAGCTGGAAATGCAAAGAGAAGGAGAGTGTTAGTAAGACATCAGTTGTTAGCAGGGGAGGAGAAATGGAGTCTAGCCCAGTGGATCACTGTCATACAACTGCAGGGAGAAAGGACACTACGTGTAGAACAATGGGGCTGCAGTCTCACGTGATGGCCCTGGTGATTTGTGCTGTTTCAGAGTTTCTACTCCACACTTGCGGGGAATTATAACCCCCCTGGTGTAACAGTTTTATTCTTTCTGTTCTGTGTGCCCTTTAACTGTGGTATGAGCCTTATGTGCTTTTTGTAAGCCTTTGTAAAGCCACACTGCTCCTTCCTCACGTGTGTACTGAGGGTGTTGTCAGGCAGATCCAAGGCATCACTGACAGATGGGGGAGCTGATATTCCTACCTGTATAATCATAGAAATACTCTATTCTCCCCACCTGGGGACAAAGTCTTTTAATTTACTTGTTCTGCCATTTTCTGGGTCTCCTCAGCTCATTTGAATGCTCAGGTGTGAGAGTGGTGGCAGGGCAGTGGGGTGTGGCTCACACAGCTTTTATGACACCACGCAGCTTGCAAAGGGGCCACACGATGTGTGGGTGCAGCATGTGCTGCCTTGCCTGGCAGTGGCAGGGGGGCTGCAGAAGTCCCCTGACCAGCTCTTTCCCCATCTCTTCAGCCCTCCCAGCAGTCACAGCCCCCCATGGGGGGGATAGTACGCTGGGCTGCAGGAAACCCCTTTGGGCATTGCATGTGGACCTCAACAAGTATCAGCCTGGGAAATGTGGCAGATTTGCTTTGTGGTTTGGCCAAATAGTTTTATTTCCTGTCCATTTATTGAAAAATGCCTGGAAAAAAAAAGAAAAAGTTTATCTTTCTTTAATACTGCTTGTGGAGTTTTAATCAGTCATGCTTTTTTGGGCCTCTTATTTCTTGCCCTGTGATCTGACATCTAATTCAATATTTCATTCATGCTGCAGAAAAAGTCTTTCTGTAACTTCTAAAATTCAGCTTAATTTATCCCTTTTAGAAACAACATAGCTATTTTTAGCATGCTTTTCTCTCTCTGGCTCCTCTTAGGTGAGAATGTGTCAGCCTGAGGTAAAGAATTGGATTTAAGACCCTTAATCCAGGTCTGCTGGGTGAGCCTCCATCTGTAGCTGATTTCTGGGAGATTCTGGTCTGGAATGAGATTGGAAGTGCCCCCTGTGTGGATGACAGCCAGTATGACAGGGAGTCTGCAGGAGATCTGGGGGGGGCCCTACCTGTCTGGTTGTATTTGAGTCTGCCCATCTCCCTTGCAGGATATTAACAACAGGTTCTTCCCCTGTGTATCTTTCCTTCCTTCCATAATCCTTCTCAAATTAACAGTCTTTCTGGCCCTCTTTTAGCCACCTCCTTTTGATTAGGGAAGTGCTTAAGAAATAAGGCTTTTTTCTCTGGCCATTCTTACATAGTCACATCTGGACCAGTTTTTAGTCTGGGTCTTGCCAGATCACAGAGAGTGTGCTCTGCTGCTTTACCATCCTCCTTTTTGCTGCTGTTAGGCCTTTTCCTAGCAGTGCTTAACTTTGCTATTGATGAGAGGCTCATTTGGGGGGAATGCAGATTTCTGTATCTGCCTATTATAATTGAACTCCTGTTATTCACAGGATCTTTTTCTAGTAGTAATACTATTTTTGTGCTTCTTCCCTGGAGTGGCTTCCTTTGTAACTCTGATCTTGCAGCCTCTTTGAGTTGACTCTGTTTCTTTTGGAGGCTCATCTTCGATTCAGTGCCTCAGTGTCTGGGCAATAAATAGTTATCTATGCCTTAAGCTCCTGTTTATTCTGGGAGACAATATTCCTCCTGAAACAGCTCATGTCTATTTATCAGTTTCTGCTCTGATGTTTCTGTGTTCTGTTTCTGCCTCCAACTCTTGTTATTCCATCTTCCTTTCTTTTTTTTCTTTATATATGACTCTGCTTTTCAGAATTTTAGCATCTTGTTTTGTGTCTTTAGATGAAAACATGACTTGGTTATCTTCTGCCTTTCATTTGATTCTTGGTGATGTGAGAAAGCATATTATAAGTGGTTAATTTGAAGTTTACCTTGAGGAGTGCATCTTACATTGTTTAGGTCTATCTGCTCCCCTCTGAGAAGCTGCTTGGGTTTTCCCAGCCAACCCAGAAGAACATTGACTCTTACTCAAGCAAATTCATCAGTAATTAGGGTCTATTTTCAGATTGGATTTTTACCCTGATTCTTAGGGGTCCATAAAATGCATTGGAAAATGTGGCTGGAAGGCAGCAAAAAAAGGTGGTAAAGGCAACACAAGCTGAGGAGATGCAAGGTATTTTCTCCTAGGCTACTTAATGTAAGCCTTGATTCTCAGCTTTTGTTGCAAGTGGGGGGAAATGGATGCATTAAGAGTGCTACAAAATGATACAGTAAGTATAAATAAACTTCCATATAATCGGTAAGGCAATTTGAAAAGAGCTGTGAGAGAAGTCAGCTCTCGTGTTGGTGAGTTTTCTTAGGCTGGCATCAAGCCTACTCTGAATTTTCAAGTGTGCCTAGAACATTGTGTGCTTGGGAGGCTTAGTAGGGGTTTTTTAACTTTTTTTCTCGGGTATCATTTTAACTTATTTAAATCTCAAGTAAAGAAGGTTTATTGCTTTGCTGTTTGGTTTTCTTTTTTCAATCACTCAAAGCATTTAAGGGGGCTGACTTTCTGATGGGCTTATTAAAGTAATAGGTGGACCTACTTCTTTCCATTGCATTCCTGTAGTAAAGGTTACAGATGAAAGCTCATAAATAGGATAGATCATTAATGTGCAGTGTCTCCTCTTATCCTGTTGACATTTTGGATTGCAGAGACACTTTGTGCAGTTGTATCTAAGATGAGGACAAGGGACATAGTTTTCCTAGACTCTCTTAAAGCATTTAATCTTCACTTTTATGTTCTTTAGTGGTTACCATTGAGGCATCTGTCAAGTGAGTATTTGTGACTAAAGGTTTTTCAGAAAGAGGAAAGATTTATGGGGTTGTTTTTATGGTGTCAGTCTGCACAGGCTATCACCAAAAGCATGTAGGACCAATTATTAGTTTTATAGGTTTTACAGTATTTTCACAGTGGAGGTCTCACTTCATGTTGCTATAGCTCTGAAGCAGCAATTGGTGTAATCTAATGTTTTTTTTCTTTCTCTGCATAGGACAGAAACATGAGAGGTTCTCCAGAAAAGGCAAGAAATGGGAGAGGAGCAGGGGGAGTTAATACTAGCAATCTGAGCTGGGAAAGCACAGAACAGTCATGGCTGGCTGATTTTTACTGCATTGTTAGTTTAAAACTCTACTAAATTAAATAAATAACTCCTTGCTAGTTATATGCATAATTGAGGCTATTTTAATCCTTTAAAGCCTATCCAATTAATCAAGTGAGATTGAAAGGTAAGTGAAATTATGACTAACTCTTCTCAGTATGAATACACTTGTTAATATTTTCAGAGAATTAGGGTTTTTTTGGGGGTGATAGAGTGTGTAGTACAATAGCTGAATTTCAGAAGAACTGTTTTGTCTAGGTAATCCCCTTACAGAGTACCTAGGTAATTATTTGATGGTGCAGTGACAAAGAGACCATCGAGACACTGCACTCGGTAGGCAGAGATGGATTAATTAGTTCCAACTTGCTTTTTGGAGAAGACTGTCTTGTTCTTGAGGGTCTAATTCTAATAGCATCTGTCACAAAAATTGAAGTAAAGGCTGAAAACTGCTTATCAGCAGCATTGCTGACTAGCTATATTATTTTAGTGTAGTACTGCATATTTCTTCTGCAGAATGTTCTTCCCACAGTACCTTACTGCTTCTAAAATAATTTTTATTGCAAAAATGACTGGTTAGTGCAGTTGTTGACTTAAGGTGAGTTTCTGTAATAAGCAGGGAAGGATTGTGTGTTGGAATATTGAACAAGGCTAGAACTAGGATTTTTTAATTAAAAATAAAACCCCATATACTCCACATTTAAATACTGATAAAAGTATTCCTAGCCTTTCCAGCAAGATTTATGGTCCCAAGAATATTTTGAGAGACTAAATACTTACAGAAGACAAGTTGTCACTATTGGAACACAATGTTGTAATGTAATTAACTAAGAATATTTAGGTTTCCACGTTAGGTCTCTGCAGGAATGAACTGCAGCCTTAACTTCACTCAGTTTTCTTAATTTCAGGTTTCCCATAGCTTTGTGAAGATGTCAAGGTGGTGGTTTGTATTCTGGTCTTGTTTTCAAGGCTATACTTAAATTATTTTTGTTGTTAAAAGATTGTGGAGAAGGTAGTGATGAGTTTTGCTGCAAATTGCAAGGGAACATTGATGTGTGAGGCCTCAAGAATTTGTATCTTAATGCTGAGGGAAGTTTCTTACATGTAGTTTCTGTAGTTTCTTACATGTGCAATAACATCTACCTGTGCATGGTGTGGAGGATAGATTTTAGATGTATTCAGTGGGAAGACACATGGTCTCTGGTGTGTCTTTCTGACTCTAAGATTTGAAATGCAGATATCAGAGGTGGATTGAGCACTAGGTAGGTGCTAAAACTTGCAGGGCAACCTGCCATGCTAAAGAAAATGGGGAGAAGGCAGCTAGCCCAAAGGTTTTCAAACTGCAGAATGTGCTACGTGAACCCTTCAAGATCGTGTGCAGTTGCTGCAGTGCTTGAGTACCTGTGTGATGGTCCTTGTTCAATCTTCAGGCTAACACCACTTGAAGTCCAAATTAATTGCTCCTTACAGTCCAGCTTGCAGAGTTTCGGCTTCACAGGGCATACCTCTTGGCATCCTTGCCTGAGCCAAGGAACTGAAGGTCTGTAATTGGCTGGCTGCATTTGCAGCAAAGGGGTCAGGCTGGAGGCATCAGAAGAGACCACCAGGATTTGGGTTTTGGGGCAGGGCAGGTGGTCCCAGTACGTGCTGCAGACACTGATCATATTTCCTCGGCCATTTTATGGCTGTAGGAAGAGCTTTATCCTGCTGCTGGCTGAAGACCCTTTCACACGCTTCTTCTTTATTTTCACGTGCCATGATGCCAAAACATGAGATCCCTGATATTCAGATCCTATAGTTGTACTGAACTCTAGGTGTTATGGCAGTGCATTTCAAAGTCTATTCAAAAGATTCAAGGTGACTTACCTATTTTATGGAAATGCTTTTGCATCCAGCTACCCACTTCTACCTCATCGGAACAACAACAAAACACAGTAACTGTTCTTTTTCTTTTTGCAAAGCCGGGGATGTGTTATGCTGCCTTGAAGATACTACTTGATTTATGTGGTGCACTGGGCCAACCTGAAATAAAGTACTTCTGCTAAATCACAAATCAGAGTTTTTGTTGTATAGCTAAAGGCACGGGTAGTTTACTTCTTTTTCTACTGCTGTAAATTCAGCATTTACAACTCTCCCTTGCTTTTTTTTTTTTAACTTACTGTAACACCCTAGTTGACTAAAAACATCCCATCTGTTGCATGTGTTCAGCAGCACTTTCTGTGTTAAGAGCAGCATTTTTATTTTTTTTTTTTGTGAGTTTTGCATGTATCAGCAAGAGGAGAAGGGAGATCAGTTTACAGATTTTACCTGTCTCTGCTGCCTGAGTCATACTTGCTGCAAGAACCCACAAGTAACACTGATATCTCCTGTGCCCCTTGGGATGCTGAAGAAGTGTAAATAAGATGGAGCGAGACTCTGAGGTGTAACATGAAGGTCAAGTGATGGGACAGGGACTGTATTTGAGTTTTGAGAAGGTAAAAGAGAACAGTGAAGAAGTGGACAATGGACTCCAGCTTTCTTGCTCACTTAAGGGCCAGCATGAATTTGAGAGCTGCTGCTGTGGGGGATGGTCCTGGTAGCACTTGCCAAACAAAGTTACAAAATCCTAAACTAGTTACATCTGAGCTTTTGTCACTTGCAAGCAAGGTCATCAAGTTTTCCTGCCCACCTGGCAGAACAAGTTCCATTTGTATGATAAACACCATCCACAGATAATGTCATACCTGACAAATTCTGAAACTTGCACTTCCCAGCTGTGTATATTTGTTTTGGACTACATGGCAGCATAAGGAACTTATGCATGAGGGAACTTACCATGAACCAAAGGCATAAGCTTTGCTTATTTTTTATATTTATTGGTAGCTTGAGAGCAGGAAGCTGACGTATTTGTGGAGACATCAAAGTAGTCTCCTGCAGTTCCGGCTGCCCTGTCTCAGTAGAACCAGAGCTGAGAACCAGGTGCTGCAGGACTGCACAATGCTGGTTGCCTCCCTCTGTGGTATGTCAGTCTCATGTCAGCTAAAAGGAGAAGACTGGAAGTCAGGAGCTGTGTCCTTGTGTGACACTGGGAGTCGAACAGATGGGAACAAAATCCAGGTTGCTGACAACATGTTTAATGTTTTAGGCATCCTTTTTTCCATCATGGATTTCAGAAGCATAGTGGTAGGATGCATAAAATAAAATGCATAAAAGAGAGAATGGTAGTTGTTTCTCACTAGAAGACTTTGTTAGTGCTTGTACCTTGTCAGAATGCTGAATACAGTTCAAACCCCAAAGTGCAGGAAATGATGAGGGTAAGAGCCAGCACAAATCTTAATATAATGTTAATTCTGCCCAAGAAAATTATTATACCTGTTGGAACAGTTCAGTAATGTGAGTACTATAAAAAGCAGGTATGAAAAACTGAGAAAATACATTATTGTTTGCATTTTCAGTTTCTATTGTATATACTCCAGCTTCAAGTAGCTGGGAAATACTTCAGCAAAGGAAAGCATAGCTATTCATTCACAGCAAGTGCCACCTTTAAGGAAGCAAGTACCTGTTTAAAGATGGGATTTGTTAGTTTGCTTTGTTAATGGCAAACAAGTTTTTCTGCTAGTGCATTGCTTGTGATGTGATACAAGGTGACAGTCGGTAGCTGGTGGGCACAATGGGATATCACGTAGTGAAGGAATCCTCTGATCAAAGGTGGAGGGTTTGTAACATTTAACGTGTCTGAGAACATTTTAAAATGTACTGCAGGAACATTTGCTGTAGCTCTTGTTTGCTTTAGATGACTAACCAAAAATTGGATGTGGCCCATGGTGGCTGTGCTTTCCTCCTAGAGGTGTTGTAGTGCTTGTAACATGGAAATACAGTGTTCTTAAAGAAGGTTTCAGCTGCACTGTAGTGCTTATATTATCTTAACCTCTTATTTCCAATTTAAGTTGTGAGGATATTGCTATCTGTCACATTTCTGAAGGATGTTTCTTTACTTGTAAGGTCTTTGGTTACTTTATACATTAATTACATTTAATATTTTTTTTCAGTATTGTCATGCAACACATTTTCTTCTTTTTTTTCGGGCAGGGTGGGCATATGTCTAGGAGCCCAGGGGGTATGACCTTTCCCTGGGATACAGGAGACACAGATTTTAATTTTCTTGACCTAGAAGTTAGGAACAGGCATACTGAGGCAAATCAGGGTTAACTTTGTATTCATCTACTATTCCTTCCCAGGCAGGGGCAGTACAAGGTGAATAAACAGCTCAGAAACAGAATAGTACTTTGGTCTTTTCAGGTTTTTTTATGTCTGCCTCTTTATGTTTAGTAATGCTTGATGCACTTTTCTTAAATTAATCTAATGGGAGATAAGATCTGTCATGTCTCAGAAGGTAGACTCAAATCCTTTCATAAAATAAAAAGGGAAATATTTATGCAAGGCTGCAGCTAGTGATATTCAGAGGCTGATCACGGGATAGTTTGGCAGCAGCATATGGCTCTTCAAATCTGAGCTCAGGTCTGCTTTGCTTCTTTGGGGACGGGGACTGGAAGTGAATGGTGTACCTAACAGCAACTGTGGTGGGTGGTTTCTGTAAGAAATTGTATGACTTAAGGAGTTGAAAAGTCTGAAAAAACATAGATACCCTTTTTAAGCTTCAAAGCAGCCCAAGACTACCTTTACACTTTCTGCTGACCACCACTTACCTCAGTATCTTCTCTGGAAGTTGCAACCTCACAGTCTCTATTTAGCTGTCAGTCATTTAGTTTCCTTTCCTCATGTTTGGCTCCATTTTCTCAGAGCAAGGCAAAGACTGTGCAAGGTAACAGAGCCTTTCCCATATGCTAAACCTTTTCAGCCTCTTTTCTCATTAGCACTGATGGATCTTCTGTGCTTCTAACGTAAAGTTTGACTTCCCGTGCAAAGTTCAGAGTGCATTGACCCAGCTTCCTAGATGAGACCCTACACTGCCCTCAAGATGTCCACTGAAATGCCTGTCCTTAAGGCCTGAACCCAGGTGCCAGGGACAGTCTCAGATTAAACATATAGACACAACCCTGTTTTAGCGACCTGTGGTGACTGTCTTATGAGAATGCCTGCAGACTGTCTGGCATCAGGTGCCTAGCTGCCTATGGCCACTTTTTTTTTTTTAATGCTTCATATCACTCTGCATAGCTAGAATTAAACCTTTAATAATGTTTCCATCATTGATTTCCCAATGGGACACTGGCTGTCAGCAAGTTGCAAAGTAAGCTGAACTGGTAAAGGAGTTAGGAAAATAGTTGCAGTCTTCCTTTTGGAAAGACCTGAGCTCCCTGGGATTTGCTGGGTTTGGAAAGCAGTTACTAATGTTAGCTTCAGAGCCTTTCCTCCCCTGCAATACTCTGCTCTCTTCCTTTTGTCACACAGCCTTCCTCCACTTTCTCTACAAAAAGGCTTTCATGCAATCTGGCATGTCAGCTGTTGCCTTTGTGCATTGTGTTGGGTCTGGAATAAAGCATAAGCTCTTCAGCCCTGGTGCTTTATAGTATGGCATGAATGCTGATGGTGCTCTGGGAAAGGAAAAAAGCAACCAAGCAAACTTACAATTAACAACAAGCAGATTAGGGAACAGCAACTTCCTAGTAGTAGTTGCATTTTTAAAGGTTTTCCTTTTCTTTCCCCTTTTAAAGCTGTTTGCCTTGGTGTTTTCAGTATGGAAAACTGCATTGTTAGGACACAGACTTGCGTGTAGAACTCAAAATTACAAGATTTATCTTCAGAAAACCAATTAGTGTTTGAAGTAGAAGCTAATCTACTTCACAAATGCAATTTACATCCCTTGTCTTACAAACAGCAGTGAGCAACCACACTGCAGAACATCATCTTAAGAAAGAGCAAACACTGGTCTGTTTCCGTACATCTTTTCTATATGTTTCTATTTCTAAAGGCTTTTCCCATTAGCCTAGTATGTGTCAGTGTGAACACTATGTGGAGACAGTATAATCCATTGCAGCAGAGCTCCTCCAGGGAGACAGCTTAATCAGCCCTAGGGTGAGCTCTTGAATCAGGGAGGTGACAGACTGTAGAAAAGAAGCAAAGATGTGAAATCTTTGAAAAGAGGAATGCAACTCTACCTTCTGGAGAGGAGCAATTCTATTACATACTGTGAGCATAAATAAAAAGCAATTCTATTATATGTTGTGAGCCCTAAGTCTAGCATCCATCCTGACTTCCGCGCTGTAGTGAGCGGTTATAAATCAAAATTCACGTAGACCCCATAAAAGAGAGAACAAAAAAATTGTGCTATAATGAAGCATCAGGGTGCTGACAGAACCTCTCCAGTAAAGATCAGTGCTAAGACCACCAAATCTTAATAAATATGTTTTGTGTGTTAATTTGCTTGTTTTTTACCAAAACCCCGTTGTTTTAGAGATGAATTTGCAAGGCAAATTGCCAAGTATGGGCATTGTGAGTAAGCGCAACGTGTCCTCTATCTGCAAAACTGCTTTCAAACACTTTGTAGAACTGACTACAGGTATCAGCAGGGGCACTAAGCATTTTTACATGTGGCAGCCTATGTATCTCATTTTGAGAAGGGCCAAAATTTGCAGGTGTGGTGTAAAAATTAAGATTCTCCAACTCTGGCTGTGATCAGCATGTTGTCAAGTTGTATCAGCCTTTGGAAGGAGAGGGGAGGAAAAGGCAGAAAATGGAGTGGCAGCAAGCTGAGAACACAAGACTGTGCACGGATTGACCTCTGCGTGTTTGTTCATTGACAGGTTGATGACGCCTGGGAGTGAAATTCGGTTTGTCCACAAGCACATGGGCCTGGTGCCAGGCTGGGGAGGAGCTGCCCGGCTGGTGCGGATTGTTGGCAGTGGGGCTGCCCTCCAGCTGCTGAGCGGGGCTCTCAAGGTGGACCCTGAGAGAGCTTTGCACTTGGGGCTGTCTGAGGGAACCTTGTCATCTTCAGATGCAACTGGAGCATTAGAAGAAGCCCGAGCCTGGCTGAGTCAGTACACAGAGGGTCCAGCCAGCATCATTCAGGCAGCAAAAAAGGTGGTGACTGTGGGAAGAGAGCTACCACTGGAAGCTGCCCTAAGAACAGAGAAGGACATTTTTGGAACTGTATGGGGTGGGCCTGCTAATTTGCAGGCATTGGCTAGAAAAGCAAAACATAAATGACCGTCTATGAATAAGAAATGTTCTTGACCTTTTTGCAAACAAAGCCTTCACTAAAGCAGGCATTAAATGGAATCATTTAAGGACTTGTTCATTTAAACTGGCATTAACATTCCTGTCATTTGTGTCAGGCAAACATATTTGGTGAGCAACCACAGAAAAATCCCTGGCAGATTCTTTACTTGCTGAATGGAGATTAGTGAAATTAGTACATAAAGGTAAATAAATACTGTGCTGAGAATAGAACTTTAATTCTTTTGGAATGAGGCTGCAGATTATTTTCTTTGGAGATAATTTGTTTTTTCTAACTGGTACAGAAATGAATTGCTTGAAAGATACAAGGTTTATTTGTTAGCAGAACAGCAGCATCTAAAGCTGTAAAATATGAATTCCCCAACATGAGAGCAGTGTCTTTAAGCAGCTTTGAAGGGATGATAACTGATGAAATTATTATTTTTTTAATCTTCAGTCAGTTCTTTGTATAGTTGCTGAGAAAGTATCCAAAGCTACTTCAATTTTAATGATGTTTTTTATGGGAGAAGCTCTTAATTTACTGGGGAGCTTATAGTCCTCATTCACTGACACTGATTTGGGTCTTTAAATGCATTTAGGTGTGCCTTCTCACTGCTCCAGGAACCAACTACCTAAACACACATCTGCACGTCCCCGTAGCCTGGACCTGTGCTGCTGAGCACTGTGAAGCTGCCTGCCTGATTCCGTAAATAGAATGTAGTTCAAATCTTGGAAGGCCATAACGCATCATGCCCCCACATGGGATGTCCTCAAATGACTGGCTGGTCTGAGTACCTCAGCATTATGGAAAGATGTGTGTGTGGATCTGTTTGCATCTTACTTCAGAGTTTTTTTTTACTGGTAGGGCATATTTGGGCTGACCAGAAGATTTGGAACTTGGTCTCCACAGCGGTGACCATGCAAGTACTTACGTAAGTCAGTGGGAAGGGTTTTCCCTTTAGAAATTAGAAACTGACACCAAGTCCCTGCTTTGGCAGATGATTGTTAAAATGAAACATCCATGATAGCAAAAACTTGCAGACGTATCTATGACTGGGAGTTTGCTGCACTGTTGGTTAGGATGCTCATCTCTAATTCTAGCAGAGGCTGAGATGTGAGCCCAGGACCCAAGTTCTCCAGGGGAGCACGTTAAGGAGGAAACTTTGGGCTACATGGCATTGGCATACATTCTCACTCTGATGAGGCTTAACTAACTCTAGATACATGGAATGAGCTACCTTAGAAAAAAGAGGTGATTCCTTGGACGAAAATCCATGTTACAGTCTCTACAGCATGGCAGGATTCCTGAGTTTTAGACAGTGAAGTAACTGTACATATGTTTGAGGATCTTGGGGCAGATCTTGGGAATTAGGCCTGGTTTGCCTGTTAAGATTCTGCAGCTTTTGAGCAGATGCTGAGCCCTGCTGGGGATGTTTTACTTTATCGCTTTCACAGCAGGGAGAGTGTATAGCCTGAAGCAACCAAAAGAAATGCTGGAGAGAGGGATGTGTTTTGAGCTGGCACCTCAGGGAGGACATGGAACTTACTCTGCCCTTTTGATCCTACCTATTTGCCTTCACACCTGAAGCTGCTGCTGGAAAATTTAAAATCCTTCTTCCCCAAAAATGAATTTTTACTTTCAGGTTAGAGAATAGACAGAGATAGAGACATAGGGACAGAGTAGTGACCTGGTTTGTGCCTCTCCCACCTGCCCCAGTAACTAACTTTTTTGTCCCCTGTGCAGCTGGATTCTTTCCCATGCTCTAAAAAGGATTTCAAACCCATTAATTCTGCAGTACAGATGTTTTAATCTAGTCGGCCAATACTTGACTGTTTAGTAATGAAGCTGTTCTGCTTTTCATGAAGTTCATCAAGACTCACAAGTGATTCCAGGCTGCCAACATGACTGAACCTTCAGAGCATTCTCTAGTCCCTACTCATCCCATTTTTTAAAGTAATAGCACATCTCATAGTCATGAATAAATAACCCTGTGTTTGAAAGGGTAACCAGTTATGTCTAGTAACGAATAAATTTGCCATTAGTAATACTGTAGTTGTTTTTAAAATGGCTGAGAAAATTGCTTAGAACCTGAGCAAGATCCTTGAATAATTTTTTCATTTGTCAGATGTCAGACTGTAAGACTCATTAGTGCATTCTGTGTACTGGGTGATACAAACCTGAAAGGGAGGAAATTGTAGCAGAAAAGCAGAATCTGTTTTACTTGCATGTTTTTAACTAGACCTGTGCTGGCAGCTGGTTAAACTCAGTGCTTAAATCTATTGAGGGCCTCTTTCCATTTTGATTTGTAGACAATGAGCTTATTTCTCATTTCAGCAAATGCATTTCCCCAACCATCCCCTCCGATTTGTATCAAAGGCCAATGTTTGATTCTAAGAATAGGACAAATAATTAATACTGAGTGAGACACTTTCAGGAAAGGTTACAGAAACTCATTTTGTCTTCTGGTCAGCTGGAATTACAAATATATCAAATATAGCTACAGAAGATTCTGAAGGCAATTACAGGTGTTTGTTTTGAGCATAGATTTTGCGAGTAGCCCAATACCATATTCTTGGATTTCTTTTCTGTTTTAAAAGCAAGTACAGCCCTTCATATGAAAACCAGCCTAACTAAATTACTGAGTGCTAGCATAAGAGTTTCAGACTGAGTAAGATTAAATGGAATCCCATTTTAACAATTCCAGACCTCAGTGCTTTATTTCATAGAATATCTACTTATCATCTTAACATGGCAAATACCTGTAACCAGCGGCTGACGAGCATTTATATTTTCTTTACCATTATTAAAGACTACAAGCTTCATCTCAGTTTTTGTTCCCTTTCAGAAATAGCCTAAAAACAAGCAGCACTAAATGCACAAATAAATTAGAAACATGTACTCAAAATTGATACTCCCAGTATCCTAATTAAATGGAGTGCTTGCTTTTGTATTTCCTAGGGGCTAATTTGCCAGCTCCCTCCTCAGAAAACTAGGTTTCCTATTACATTGTGAATTGCCTGTCTTGTTTGCTTGCCTCTCTGTGCTGGGACAGCCTGAGTGCTTAATGGGGGTATGGATTCTGTGCCAAGCATTTTAAGGGTGGAGACTGGAGCTCTTACAGCACTACAGATGTTTTTTCATATTTGCTAGGGGCAGAAATATATTTACCAAATGGGCAATTTAGATAAACTAGGTGCTTGGTTCACTGTGTGGCTGTTGTTGTTTTACTTTGACATGGGATTCCTGTATCTGTAGTTTTCTCGTCTCCTGGAAATTAAGAAATGCAGTAGAATTTTAGTATTTTAATTTCCTCTTTCTTTCCCTTCTGCTCCACTGTCAATTTCTTTGGCTATGCTGTACAAGTTGAAAATCACTTAATGTAAAGAGTTAAAGAAAACCACATAATGCAGTATGACTGTGGCTTAGCCAAGATTGACAGAGGATGTCTCCTACTGAAGGTAATGGTTTAAATATAAAATGGGATTTACTGGGTACTACTTCTTAGCTTGATCTGGGGAGTGCATTTGCCACGCTGGTGATTGGCTACTAAGCTCTCACCAGCCTTACTTTAACTAATTTTAGTAATTTGCAGCTGCAGTCAGCCAGCAGGAGCCAAAGGCATCTCTATTTGGGTGTTTTTGACCAAAGGATAATAGTTGATAAAATTATTTGGCCTGATTGTTTAGATTAGATTGTTACGCCTGAAAGTCCTGAAATTAAGTATATAGCCAGTCAAATTATTGTTTCTCGCTTCCTGTAACAGCACATACCCTCACATGAAGTAAAATATATACATGTAGCAAAAGGGTTCTCACTGAAGGTTTCTGCAGTCAGACTTTTATTATAGCCATTGCATGCTAACTCAAAACAGAAGTAAGACAGCTGGAAACTAACCAATAGAAGAAAAAAACATTGTCCTCTTTCCTTCTCAAGTCCATGCTACTGGCTTATTTTCTGATGGAACTAGAAGGGGGTAGTAAAACTCTGTGATCAAGAGCTGAGAAAGGATGACATCTTCCTTATTCCATCCTCATCTCTGCACTTTCCTTTGTTCTCTGACCCACTGATGTCACCTGTGAGCAGAAAAAACAAACTGGAGGGCTAGCCCAAGCTTAGACTTGTCAGTTATTATTACTCAGAAGAACATTTTAGAAGTTTAAATGGACAGATTTTTTTTTTTAAATCAGCCCATTTAATTCCGTTCAAATGGTTGTATGCCTACAGCAACATTTGTCTGAAGATACATAGTGCTTTTGTATCAGCTGCCAGCCCTTTCTATTCAGGGATATGGATATTAAGAATTGGAGTTTAGAATAAAGCTAATTAAAGATTGAGTCAAGAATCAGATTATGCCATTTCTCAGATTGAAGGGAGAAAAAAAACAAAGTAAAACAACTGCCATGGACAGAAAAGACAACCTGTGCTTTTCAACATCTGGCTTCTAACCTCTAATATGCATAAATCAGTTTGTAGCAACTGGGGCCTATCCAGAAGATGACATTCTAAACCAACGACAAAACTACCTTTTCTGTGCCGCCACAGAAGAAGATCAAGAAGATCATCTAAACAGCAATGTAGTCCTTAACATCAGTGTTCTTTATTGTAAGGTCAAGCTGGATAACATACGGTCTTTTATGTCACCATTTTTGCTGTTAAAACAAGGATGTGTGTCACACTTTTGCCCTTCATAAGAGTGCAGTGAGTCAACCAGATAACAAGTGAGTGTTAAGTCTGCAACTCGTGGTTTTTCAGTAGAAAGGCACACTCCTGCAGTGTTGTTTGAGAGACAGCCAGTCAGGGACGCAAGAACTTCAAGATACCACTCAGAGCCAGCCCTCCTTTTTGGCAAACACAGGAAGCTGTTTTATGATAGTTTTCTTTAAAATTGCTCCAGCAAAGTTCAATTAAACTGGAGGCATATCTAAGATTATTACTGATAAAATGTAGTTTTATTAAATTATAAATTCCGTAACAAAAACGAGACAGATCAAGAAAGACCTCAAAAACAAAACTACAAAGACTAGATGGCAAAGCCAGTGAAAATGACATTGAAGAATGTATAGGTAAGAATTTGCAACAAAAGTTAACAGCATTTTTACATTTCCGTTGAAGGATGGCAAATGATAGCTCTTGTCTAGTAAAAACACATTGTAACTCCAAACTCACATCTATTTTCTCACATTAAATTAAGCATCCTCCTTACACCCAACATCTTGCCTGCTTCCCACATTGCTTTAGTATTCTTTTCATACATCAATCCATGCAGAAAGTAGTAAGACACTTAATGCAACAGTCAGATAATGAAGACAATTCAAGTTGTACAGTAGATACACATTGGCCAAAAAGGGGATAGAGTATCTCCAAGGGGAAAATGCTACAAAATAAACACAAGACATTTTCAAGAAAACTGGGTATTGCTAAGCAGCTTTCAAACCATTAACAGGACAACCCAGTTTCCTACAGTTAGAGTCCTCCAGCGGAGACATGTTAGGAGACTTAAGTTAAACCAGGCCAAAGCTGTTTCTCCCCTTTTCCCCACCCTCCCACCAAACACACTGCTAGGTTTGAGTGCAATGCCAATGTGGACAGAAAATTTACAGGTACAGGAATTTCATGGCTCTTGATTTAAACTTCAGTGACTGTGCACTGTCCATCTGGCCGCCTAGATCTCACACTTGAGTTTACCACCCCGCCCCCAGCCACTGGTCTATCCACTCCTGACTGGCTTGCAGTTGCATTCAAGTGTCTCTGCTGGAGAGAGGACAGGTGCTGCTGAAGGTGGGCAGACACATCCTCACTGTCGCTGCTAGCATCCGACTCTGTCTCCTCAACAGTGGTGTCAGGGGCTGGCACCCTACCAGAAGATGAAGATTCTTGGTCTTCTTCTCCTTCTCCTCTGTGACTCCTTTCAGCCATACTGTCTCCATTTATTTGTAAGTGGGCAAAAGAGTTCTCGAGAGAATTGCTTGCATCTGGTGATGGCGTTGAAGGACTCACCAGCTGACCATCTAGTGATGGCAGGGGCCTAGGAGAAATGGATGCTAGAGGCTGCACGGCTGCAGCCCCTGGTGTGGGTGTGCTGTCTGCACCATCAGCAGAGCTCTCCCTTGCCAGGTTGGCAGTGCTAGCATCACAGTCCAACCTCAGCCCAGCCACTCCCTTCTTTGGTATATCTATTATGTCCCGTTTGATTTTTCTGCGGCGTCCATGCTCGTTTCTCCTGTACTGAACCATATTTTCAAGATCCGCTACATATAAAAACCCAGCAATTAGCATTTCAGTGCTCTTTTTACCCTTGGAAAAGGCATCTTCCAGCTCTCTGCTGGTACGTTCATCATACTGCCACCAACCATTTCTACCTTCATAGTACCAAGCATATTCTCCATTGCCTCTGCTTGCTGCTTTGAGTTCTTCTGGTGACAATAAAGTTGGCTTGTCAAGAAAATCCTCTGGAATCTCCTGCCGGCACAGTGCACATCGTTTCCCAAGCCAAGAAGCTCCCTTCACACACAGATAACAGAAAACATGTTTACAAGGCAGGCTTACTGGATGGACACATGTTTGCAGACAGATAGCACATTCAGGGACTGTCAGGGAAGGTGCTGCATTAGCACAGGACTCATTTGTCTTCCTGTTTGTGGGAAGCATGTTGATTGAGTGATCGATTTCACCACAGCCAGCCATCCTGCAGAGGATCAAAGACAGATTTTAATCAGTGTTGTGTGTCAACTCAAACTGGCACTTTGCACCATCTTTGACCTCAACATGCACAGAATGAGATGCTTACCTTAAATTAAGGTAAGACATTCTTTCTGAAGCTCAACTCAAATAAACTCATGGGTCCTGCATTTCAGTCACAACAAACCCAGACAATGCTACAGGTTTGGGGCAGAGTGGCTAGAAAGCTGCCCAGCACAAAAGGACCTGGGGGTGTTGGTTGACTGCTGGCTGAATATGAGCCAGCAGTGTGCCCAGCTGGCCAAGAAGGCCAACCGCATCCTGGCCTGCATCAAGAATAGCATGACCAGCAGGAGTAGAGAGGTGATCATGCCCCTGTTGCAGACAGATAGCACATTCAGGGACTGTCAGGGAAGGTGCTGCATTAGCACAGGACTCATTTGTCTTCCTGTTTGTGGGAAGCATGTTGATTGAGTGATCGATTTCACCACAGCCAGCCATCCTGCAGAGGATCAAAGACAGATTTTAATCAGTGTTGTGTGTCAACTCAAACTGGCACTTTGCACCATCTTTGACCTCAACATGCACAGAATGAGATGCTTACCTTAAATTAAGGTAAGACATTCTTTCTGAAGCTCAACTCAAATAAACTCATGGGTCCTGCATTTCAGTCACAACAAACCCAGACAATGCTACAGGTTTGGGGCAGAGTGGCTAGAAAGCTGCCCAGCACAAAAGGACCTGGGGGTGTTGGTTGACTGCTGGCTGAATATGAGCCAGCAGTGTGCCCAGCTGGCCAAGAAGGCCAACCGCATCCTGGCCTGCATCAAGAATAGCATGACCAGCAGGAGTAGAGAGGTGATCATGCCCCTGTACTCAGCACTGGTGAGGCCACACCTTGAGTTACCGTGTTCAGTTCTGGGTCCCTCACTACAAGGACATTTGAGGTGTTCAGTTCTGGGTCTCTCACTACAAGGACATTTGAGGTGCTGAAGTGAGTTCAGAGAAGGGCAACAAAGCTAGGGAAGGGGCTGGAGCACAAGTCCTATGAGGAGAGGCCGAGAGAATTGTGATTGTTTAGTTTGGAGAAGACGAGGCTGAGGGAAAACTTCAGACATTTCAAGACATGCTTTAGCAGGCTTTTTCTTTTTTTTTTTCGGGGGAAGAGGGGGTGATGGCTGGACATGGTGATCTTCGAGGTCTTTTCCAACCATGACAATTCTGTGATTCTGTTGACATTCTGTTTCCTGAGCTGACAGACTAAATTGAGTACTGGGAGAATTTCTTTTGCTAATCATCCATCTTAATCAGTTTCATTTTCAGCACATTATCATACCAAGTTAGAAAACAAATTTTGGAATTTCCTCTTTTCTTTCTTCAAGTAGAGATGATTAATGAACCTCCAAGTCAGCCAGTTACTTTGGAGGCTCCTCAGGAAATTTAAAGAAGCTGTGATTCTTTCCTTGAGAGTTGATCTAGCTGCAAACATTAAACTTCAAATAATCTCTTTTCACAGTACTGGTGATCATCCATTTGATTAATGGATTGCCTGAACAGTACCTCAGACTAGGCTTCCACAGCAGAAAATATGCCTGGCAGCAGCACCCAGCTGTTTCTAAGCCCATGCACCACAGTACAACAACCCCTCAAACTGAGCTCAGAACAGCCACAGGGCTGCAGAAAGAACTGGATCTGAAAACTGAGGTGACTTTTTCAAAAGATACCCTGGATTTATTTTTTTTTTCCCTAAAGATCCACTGAACTCTCTGATATAGCTGAATGCATCCCTAAAGGAACCGCTGTATGCCCACAGAAGGAACAGTGTATCACAGCAGACCCACGATCATGATTTGATTGGTTTGCGAAGTCACTGCCTCTCCCTTCTCTGGCCATATCTTATTTCTGCCATTAAAGATGATTTTTGCAACCAACTCTAAGAGAGCAGAGAATGATAAATGGTGTCACTTTGGCAATGTGTAGGATTTCTGTAGTTGGAAAATTGTAGCCTAAATATGCAAATGCCTTCTCAACTACATTTTTGCCATAGCAATCTTGCACAGTGTGCTTCGTGGTAATTTTCCTTTATTGTTCTTATTAATTATCAATCAAAACTAAACATCAGATATCAAATCATAGAGAAGAGTTTGCTTTGGGGGATGTGGCCTAAAAAAGGTGCCTTTTTTCATTTAAATAATCAAGAAACTGTAAGGCACGGGGCTGATAAATTCAGCAAAACTGCCTTTCAGTGAAGCTAGTCTTTGTTGTACAAACAGCTAGGAACAGTTCATGCAAAATTACCACAGACATATGGGGCAAAAGGGTCCTTTAGAGGTCCTGCAGTCCAGTCTCTTGCTTGATATAAGATTAGATCAGCCATGGCTTTGCCTAGCTGAGCTCTTTTGAGACCTATAAGGATGGAGATACCACAACCCCCATGGACAGCCTGTTCTAATGTTATACACATTTCTCGAAAAATGCATCATGTCAAGAGAAAATACCTAGTGTTACTGTAAAAGCCTCAACAGCTCTGAACATCTTATGAATGCATGCTGGAATTAAAAAAAAAAGATTTATCCTATGTATTAAGTGCTATTTACTTAAAAATGTATTTCTGTATGCTGTCTGTTCCTTTGTATCACTGTAATTTCCTCTCGAAAGACCAATGCCTCTTTAATCCATTTTTTATCAAACAATTATTTTAAAAGCCCTACAGCTCAAATATTTTTTCCTGAAGCTGAATAGAATTGTATCTACATGTGTTTCAGTATCATATATGAATTTCTTTCTTTGAGATTAAAGACAAATCTGCATCCTAGTTCTTAAATCAGCATGCCAGATACAGACACAGCATTACCTACCACCTGCCTCTTTACTGTACAGTACACACCTATCTGTGAGATCCATGCCAACAATGTTGTGAACAAGTTTTTCAGGAGCATCACACTTTTTGCAACAGAATTTTACACCAAAACTAGGGTTTTATAACAAGAAACTTATTAGAAAAAGGGGCCAAGAACAGCTATTGAGATTTTAGAATATCCATGAATACAACACAATCATTACTTGACAACAGAAGAGCTAAAAGAGAAATCCATGTATGAATTTGCACTAACCATGGCTGAGGTAAAGGATCTGAATTTTCAGGTGCTCCCATAATGATACTACTGTACAAAAAGGCACAGCAGCAGAGATTTTTTACTTCCATGCTGCAGCTTTACAAAAGGCTGCTTCTCTATAAGGTTATTATTTTCAGTCAGAAAAAAGATTAAAACAACCTGTAGAAAAATAACTTCTGTACAAGTCTTGTATCATAATTAAGATTTTGGAGATTGCTGGGATGAAAAATGCAACAGATTTTGACAAATCAAATTCAGATTCCATGGGCTAATTTATTACTAAACTAAAAGCAGAGTGAAAGTTCTCCCTTCTTCACCAAGAGCATAAAAATGCTAACATTTGAACTGTCCTTAACAGGTCACTTACTAACTGGAGGGTTCTTCCATTCCTTTCTAGATCAATGCAGAACAGGAAAAGAAAGCAGTAAATGCCTTATCTTGAAATTCCTATGTGATTTTTAATGACTTAGAGGAAAATATTACATGTAAAACTAATACAGCTGGATAAGTACACATTCACACAAAACTCTTAAAAGATAAGCACAATTGCAGTTGCATGTGCTCAGAATGCAGGACAATCATGCACTTGAAGATTCCCATCAGCTGAAGTGATGCTGTCTCACTTTTTGTTTTTAATGGAAGATCCTAGTTAATCCTTTTCTGTTTACCCTTTTAAGTATCAAATCCAGGTTGTAGAGTTTGTTTATAAACTGGTACAAGGATATGCATGAATATTTTTATTGAAAAGGTAATCCTTCAGAAAGGAGGAAAACCACCTAGGACTGCTATTTTGCTTTGTTACAGCTTTGGAAGCACTTTGATTGCAACTTCATGGTATTAAGAACTCAACAAAACTGATCAGAGAATATTTTTCTTGAAATGATGAGTAATATTTTGTAACAAAGCTTAATCAAAACAGGCTTTGTAATAGAACTGTTATCAAACAGGAAAGCTCTGCTTTTTGGAGAGCTGGGTCCCCTTAATTTCTGGCAACAGCGAAAATTACATTATTGAATAGTGAGGCTAAAAATGAATCAAACTCATGGATAAGTTCTCAAAATAATTTTAAGTACTTAGATCCTCAATTCGGTATAAATAAGGGAGCAATATGCATCTGATCACTGCATTTTTAATATAAACAGTCTAAAGCCAACTGAGAACGAACTAGTCTACAATGCTGCTAGGTCCAACCTCTTTATTATCCTTTTGTGGGTGGGGGTTTTTTATATTAAAATGTGTGTTTAAGTTGTAAATTTAGGGTGCACAGACTATAGTGCCTTCAACACACAAAATATGGAAGAGGTGATGTATAAAAACTATAAGAAAAGATCCTTGGCCCTCTAGGACTCTGAGAGAAAAAAAAAGTAAATTCCCCCCAAATTGCCTCAGAATTGAGTAATTTTGAACTCCAGATCAAATTCTAACTGCAACTAAGCAGTCTGTCAAAGAGCTGAAATGTGTAAGTCCATTAACAAAACAACAGCTTACTTTTTCTGAGTAATTTCTACTGAAGCATGCCACAAGACTAAAATGTCCTCTCTTCAGATGTCTCCAGCTAGGATGGCAGGTCCTCTTTCCCAAGGCTGGCTCATTCCTTACTTGTCCTGCCCAACGGGACACTACAGTGTTTCAGCTTCTCTGCAAACTAATGAAAAGCAAATAGTATCACCATTACAATGTTGTACAGACGTATGAGTAAGAAAAATACAATGCCATTGTCCTTTAACAGAAAAAAAAAAATACTATCCTTTTGTTTACGTGGTGCAAACTATTTTCAACTAAAATACCATCAGACTTTCTTTTTTTTTTTTTTCCCCAATCAATTTTGGCCCACAGTTTTGATGACAATTATCTTATTGTCTGACTTAAGCAAATTATCTTTTTCTGAAGTATTACAAAAGGCCATTATCTTTAACTATAATAAGTTAATAGTTCATTTCCATAAAGTGGCCTTGTACACAAAAGGAGAAATGAGACCTAAGTTAGGAGCATGTTATGTTTAAGCAAATGTAGCCTGTAAAAATGAAATGACTGCTTATATTCAGAGTTTAAAAAATCACAATGGCTTCCAAAAGCTGTCTATAAAACTATCCATATGATACTGTTCCTAAGGACTATCTAGGCTTGTATCTTGTCTCTTATCAGGGACTTGTATCAGATGCTTCAGGAGAAAACAGTACATGCAAACAGCTGACTTCCCCTAGGTCCTTTCCACATTTCAAGCAGTCTGTAGCTCAGAGCCTTACATCCTTATCCTCTTTTTCAGAAACCATATGCTTTCATTTAATGAATGAACCTCAGAACCCTTCAGCACTTTTTTCTTTATAATTTTACATATGCATGTCCCTCACACTAGTTTATAAACAGAGTCTATGACCTAGATTTGATACTTAACAAGGTAAACAAAAAAAATATTATTAATTAGTATCTTCCTTTATTTCTTTCTGAAGTGCTGAAGGGCTCCAAGGTTCATTCATGGAATAAATGTATGAGATCTCTGATTTTAAAAGAGGACAAGGATGCAACTTGACCTCCCCATCTCTGTGGTAATATACCCCTCTTCATACTAGCAGGTAATGCCAGTCATGATACCAACCAAAATGTGAGCTAAGTCATTTCACAATGACTCTAATAACTCTATAGCAGGGAAGTGGGAATATGCAAACTCAGAGAGGGCAGAGGGTCCATCTAGATATCACTGTCACATTCGCACACCCTAAACATTCTTAAGCAATCTGAACTACAATTTCCAGTTGGTGCAAAATGTTACATATAGGAATGATTTGAAGCAGAGCTGAGAATGTCACATCTTAAATTTCAATTTGCTCAAGGAAAGAATAATTTCAGTATAACTATAGTGCACACCAGACATGTAGAGAGTCAAGCAAATTCAGGGAGTATAAATCCTAAAAGAACATGGAGCAGTTAGTATTATAGTATTCTGTGCTATAGTTCTTCACCAAATGATTGAACTTTTATCATTAATAACAGAGTGAAATGTTCGGATGATTTCGGCATAGGACACATTACTCAACTGTGTTATTTTCTTCATAGCTGAGCTCCACGTAGCATTCTGTGCAGTTATTTTTAGAAAGAGCTCCTAAGGAAACAATGCAAAAATTAACAAGCCTATCCACACCTTTTCAAAAGGGAAAAGGTTCTGCCCTCATCGTTCTAGCAGCTTCCCCTTTCTTCACTCATCAATCTGAAATAAAAAGCTCCAACTGTATTAACATTTTGGCTCTACTAATCCACTCACACAAGATACTCTATTTCCTAAGATCAAAGAAGCCGTTGCAACAAGCTTGATGCTGTGGGTGTGGTGTTCAGTTTTTTATCTTAGGAGCTGTCTTTCTGTTACTTCTGTAGGAATCTCCTGAAGCCTGGTATGGTAGATACCTCTTGCAATCCACTAGTAGAAGGAACATATTATAAAACTAAATGTTATGTGGAGATTGAAGAAAAAGGTTGGGTCAGATCTGGCAGAATTCTTACAAAATAAAAATGCATGCACATATTCAAGGTATGAAATTGTACTTAGAAAAATCCAATTAGAGCATAATTATAGGATTATGGTAAGGCAACTTTCTAATTGCTGCATAACTCTTTTTAAAAAGTGACTTCAGGTAACCTCTATGCTTCATGACATTGTTATGTATTTAATAAGCCAGTCTTGAAAATTTTACTAAACGGGATAAAAGACACTTGTGGCTAAATACACACACTCCCTCTTTCCTAGATGACTCCTCTAAACTCAAGTGGGTAAGAGCTGTGTTCCAGACTTGGCAATTAATTTTCTATGCTGAAAAAGCAAGTAGTATGAGGAGTTACGTTATCTGTAGCAACCTGCAAGTACCCGTTCCTTGTGCATACTCACTAAATCCATGCATCCCATCACACACTGATTTTGAAACTTTCATTCAGGATGCAATACATGAAGGACAATCCCACTTATCAGGAGCAAAACTTAAATTTGGGCAGCACCCTCTTCCAAGCTGAGGCTCAGCCAGCATTTAACTGTTGTTCTCTTTGTCTCCTTGAAAGTCTCTCAGGATGCTTGCTGGGAGAAGCCACACCCGCTTCTCCCACCCAACCTTACGATTTTGAATTGGTGGACTTTCTACCAGACTATTTCCCAAAAATTATTTCAGGTTGTCCTTAAGAAAAATGTCAAGTTTTTACTAGACCAAGATGGAATAAAAAAATAATTTACCGTCATTTCAGTCAACTGTGCCCATCTGATTCCCAGTAATCTATCTGACAAAACACATTTTTTTCCACTTTTCTATTTCTTTGGAAATGAAAAAAAATATATATCCCAGGAACATAAATGTTTAAGAAGCCAGCTCCTCAGAAGACAGAAAGTCTTCTCTGTAAGGAAAAACTTAGCTTCTTAAAACCAAACAAGCACAAACCATTGGTAAATTCAACTAACACCAGCTTCTAAGGAAAGAAGCCAATTACTGGAGTCCTACCTTAAATGACAGATGATCTCACAAATTCTGCAACTTTGTGCAGCTTCCTCTAAAACAGCTATCACAAATTCATCATTTTCTCCCCTTTCTAGGTTGAAAACTCAGCAGCTGCAGCACTACTTCAAATGAGTAAATGCCCTTCTGTAATTAAAATACTTGATTTTTTCCATTAAGCTTTCTAACTCGTAACTCAATTATTAGAGGGGCAGGCAGGAAAAAGAACCCTAGAATTCTGCCCTTCCCTAAAAGTTATCACAGCCAAACCGTGTGGGAAGACAGAAGTTGGTTTTTATTTTTTTTAATGGAAAAATCACCCTCCTGTCTGACAGCCTGCTACTGTCAATTACAGTATCAGCTCAAGGTACTGAGCCTATCAGGTATTTTTTAAACTGTCCCCGGGCATTGGACAGCACAACAGATAAATAACCTCACAGTTTCCTGTTCTTACTTACTTTTATGTATCTGTTTCTTAAACTTAAAATATCTTCAGGAATTGCTGATTGTGCCAAGGCTTCAAGTTGCCTGTCATTCCTTATCCTTTGACATTACATGTTAATAAAAAAACAACCCTTATATGTACACTTGGAACTGAATTACAGAAGAACAGACAAGTGCAGAACAGTCAAGCATGTCAGTAGTGAACTGCTACATCTTTATTCAAAATGAGGTTTTCCCCTATGCTATAGCTGGAGCACTGAATTTCAATTCTGAGCATACGTCCTATTTCAATTTAACCGAGCAAAAATGTTAGTCTCTCAAACAAAATGGTAGTGTGGAAAAAGCAGCAGAAACTGGTTCATCTGAAATTATCAATGCTTATGAAACAGAAAATAAGTAAAGGAACATCTCCTCATATTTATAGACTTGATTAACATGCACAGAAGAGAGAGAGAAAAAAAAAAATCAGTGTCAACAATAGGACTTTTTCCCCCACCAATTCCAGGAATCTGCTGTTCAATAGCCTTTAAAAATACTGCAGTTCAAGCTCTCTAAATAAATGACAGTTCAATTACATCTAAATTGATGCAGTATATTTTTCAAGGAAACAAGAAGAACAGAACAGTTTCTTTCACTCAGTACAGATTCTGAACTGTAGCAATTGTCACAATTTCTGCTTTCTGGGAAAGAAACCACAGCATTAACCACAAAAGACTACAAAGCAAGTTCCTGCAAGCATTCAATATTCAAGATTTACTCCAAATGACCAAATCAATATTCAGATTTCACCGTGTCTTCAATACTATTGCAAACTGCAATTTTGGTAGTGCATTTTTAGAGACGGTTTGGGTAACATTTATAGGCAGCCCCCTGTCCAGAGGCAGTACCTAACGAAGTAGCAGGACCGCATTTTCAGCATTACTGACCTGTCAAAATGTTTTAAAGCTCTGTTCCCTGCTGCTCCTTTTCATCATTCCATGCATACTCGCAGACTACACCACCAGTAACAAAACCTACAGCACTTCCTGGTTCATATCACAGAAAAGTCATTCTAAGAGTTAAACCTTTAATTCGGATTTAACTATTTTGCCAATCTGATTATCTTGTTTGTATGAAAAACTCGTATTCACTAAAGATTTTGCAATGATTTCTCAGTGGTGGCGGCAACATGCACTGCACCAAAAGCCAGACCTGCTCTCACGTCCCAGTTTAACATGTGGAAAGGGACACGATCCAAAGGCTGGAGCCCAGACGGTCAAGCGCAAAGAAACAAAAGCACTTTCCATTGAAAAAGCCCACCGGTTACTCCGTTTGACACCTTTGCGCTGCGCTCCCGGGGCCGCCCGCACGCCCTGCGCTCACACATCCCACCCCTGCGGTCGCCAAGGACAGCAATGACATTTTGGAAGGCGAGTGACAAACGCGCAGCACAGGATGACCCGGAGAGCCGCTCCAAGCATCCGAGCGCGGCTCCCCTCTGGCCAGGGGACTCCGCCACGCGTGACGACGCAACCGCTAATGCTCCTGACCTATTTTACTACCGAACACAACGAAACCTGGAAATCCGGGCCCCGACCCGGCGCGCACCTCGTTCTACAGAGGCAGGGAACGCCGCCTCCTCCGG
>NW_009953496.1:3943124-3945824 GCF_000747805.2 Chaetura pelagica | reverse complement strand
TGCCGAGGCCTGTGGGGGAGCGCCCGGAGGGCCGCGCCGCGCAGTTGGGTGAGACGGGACGGGAGGCGCCCGGCCCGGCCCTCCCTTGGCCCGCCCGGCACCCTGGTGGTGTCGCGGCATCGGTGCCCAGGCTGGTGAGGGCGCTGGGGACGGGTGAAGTGGCACAGCGCCGTCGTGCCTGGCTGACGCGAAGGCAGGTGGCGGCTGCGTTGTCCCCACGGATAAGGCCGGGGAACAGGCAGCAGGGAGCGCACGGGGCTGCTGGGCCTGCCGGGGCAACGTTTGCTTTGAGATGGGGTGTAGGCAGGAGGCATCTGCTGCCTGCTGGTGTCAGAAACGGTTGGAAGGTCTGCGGTGTTAATTCTTGAGTAATCCAGGCTGGGAAACAATAACCCACGCATCACGCAAGCTGGAATGGTGTTAACTTAGGTGGGGGGAGCTGTTCTGTGTCCAGCTACGCATCGCATATAAATGGCAAACTAAATGTTTCAACATGAGGAAAGGTGCAAACTGTAGCCAAGGGCTTGAAAGACCCAGAGGTGTTGCTGGCTGCTCTTTTTGCTGTTTTGACACCCAGAAATCACAAGCATCAGAGAGCATAAAAGACAAACAAACCTAAGAACACTAAATTCTACTAAAACATACCCATTTGGTTAAACCACTGAGTATTTCTGAAAGTCTAGAATAGCTTGTCTGTACTTAGCACTGTTTTCAACAAACGTGACATGGTTGCATCCAAGGACAAATACTTGCATCACAACCTGTACTGCTATTATTAATGAGGTCTGTGTGAGGCCTCATCAAAGATGAGAGATTAGCGAGAAGGAACAGGCTCACACTGGCAGTGTGTGCTCAGCAACAATAGGCTTAATCCTTTATTGAACCAGACCTTGATCCTCTGGAAGCTATTGAGGCCAAATTCCTGTCAGTTTTTGTTAGAATCTGACCTAAAAAAAGGAAATCAGGCCTGGGCTCTAAAGAGTTCAAGCAGTGCTACTCTTAACGCATGCAGCTTCTTAAGAGAGGCAGCACCTTGGAGAACTGCACTTAGTGAAAAAGAAGTCTGTGCTTGGATAGGTTTGTGACTGTTGACTGCAGCTGCAGGTCAGCTGAGAAAATGCACTAGTGAATGAAAGATGTTACTTCACACTTCATGAGTTACAGAGCAAACATGGCAGTTAAAGGGGCTATCAGATACTGCCAGAGCTAGTAACCAAAGAATTAAATGCGTAGCACCTTACTGGAGTAAAGAAAGGAGCATACAGGTATCTATTTGAATAGATTGGAATAAGGGGATCAGAAATTATCTGCTTAAGTTCTAGTAAGATTACACCTTCTAAAATGTTACCTACACTATTATTAATCCTTATTGTCAGTGCTCTTTTCAGTCAGAATGGGTATTATTTACATATCTTTGTGGTTTTGTTTATGGCATGAACACATCCTATTTATTCCAGTTATAGTCTTCTTTATCCATATTAGTTCATACTCCTGTATTTTAATTGAAAACACCTCATTTATATCTTTTCTTCTTCTTCTTGCTTCTCAGTTCTCTATTTTGCTTCTCCTTGCATGTTTTTACTGTTGTCTACAATGTAATCAATCTGGAATTTATGTCTGATACTTGCCACTATATTATTAATGAATACCATGGATTTAAGAGTAAAGATTCACCAGACTACTCCTTGAAAGACACCACCTGTCCTCTTAAGGGTCTGCAGTCCTGCCATTAATATTTTGCTGATGCTTTGGCAATGAGGAAGTATGAATGTATATTTCAGTATTTCTATTTATAAAGCACATGTTCTGATTCTTCAAGTGTGTGTGATATTATCTAAACCTGTGCAGATATGCCCGTATCCTATGTTCACTCAGTCCTTGCTGCACTTGGCACAGTTAAAGAGAGAGGGGAGAAAACTAGTTCCCTGCTGCTGTGGTTTTGAGTCAGTTGATATCAAAGCAGTTTTCTGTGGAGACCCTAATAAGAGTTGCACATTAGGCCCCTTCTTTCCACACTCCTACACCTTCAACAGCCCTCTGTACTGAACAAAGATGGTGTAGAGTTGGCCATGTGCACCTCTAGTGGAAGTGTACCCTTGGGTGCTCTGTACTGACAGCCAGAGGAGGTGCTGAGGCTTGAGTTCCAAAGTGTAAATATACTAAATGCAAGCCCTGATTTTGTTTCAGTGGCATTTATTCCATGAACCCCTCTATTGCTTATCACTTACTCCATTCCTGTCTCCTAAGCTGTTGTAGAACATGGGATCCCCATCTTACACTACCATTTTAATTACAATGATGCATTTTTTTACTGTCATTGAAGACTGAGATACACACATTTCAATTTTATTTATTTTATATATTTTTTTAAAGTTATGTATATAGTTTTTACAATCCATGCCACAAGCTTGTCCTATTTACTACGAGTGTTTTAAGCATGGTAACAGCACAGAGTGGCCTGACAGCCAGTTGGGTTAGGCAGGGACACTCTTGGCAGTGGGCAGCCAACGTCGTGCTGCCTCCCTCATTCTCTGGCACCTGGCAGTCCAGGCTCTTTGCAGCCCGGCAGATAGTATAAGAGCACTGCTCAACACAGTGTCAGTGAGACAAAATGACATTTGCTTCCACCCCTTGAAATGCAGCTGAAGTTGTTTTGGTGATGTACAAATGGCAAGTTGGATGACAGGAGTCCAAAACCTA
>NW_009953496.1:3934936-3943080 GCF_000747805.2 Chaetura pelagica | reverse complement strand
CAGCAATGTACATGTACAGTTCTGCTGTGCTGTAGCTCGACTGATCTCTAGTCAGTATTTGTAGATGTAGATGCACTTAACAAAGTGTTAAGGCTTGAATTGTCACCTGAATATCCAATATATAATTTTTGTATTTTGCTTAAATCATCCAAATATGTAGCAACCTCTGCCAGATAAACTGTTATCTAACAGTTTTGGAAGCGTTGTGTTGGTTAGTCATGAGAACAATCCCATTTTGCTTCAAAAACAGAAATTTGAACAGTACTGAGGAGGAGAAGTGGGAGAAGCTGAGGGCGTGTACTCTTTCTCAGTTCTTTCAATCTGTTACTTGCACTGGATCTGTACCCATTCTATCTGTGAACTCCCAGGGAGAGATACTGATTGTTTTCTTTCATTTAGTGGCAGTAAAAAAGTTCCACACAGCATACAAAACAAATTTATTTTATTGCCCTAGTTGGCAGGCAAGGTAGAATTTTCTTCCGCCAATAAGTAAACATTGACTTTTTCCATTATCCCAGCTGTCAGAATCATATCACAGTGTATGTTGCTGTTGAACTGAAGTCATCCATATGGTGATGCAGACAAGCAGAAAAAAAGCACACCACAAGCCAGTTATTGCCTTACAATACAATGTGTTTAAAACTGTAAGTTTTCCAAGAGGAGAGTTTCCAGGCTTAAAGCAGACTTGTCCTAATAGCGAATCTTGTGCCTTAGTCTCAAGACCACAAGGATCTCTTTCTTTGACTTCTTCCCCATCAACAGAGACTATTAACCTTGTATTAAAAAAATAAATATTTGGGATCTTCAAAATAATAATGTTTACCAAATTTACAAGGTTAGATTTTAGGTTTCTTTTAAATTTGACCCCTGAGTTTTACATCTGTAGGACTTCTAGTAACATATAACTAGATGCAGTTCTGTAGCCATTAGGCAGATTTTATTTCCACTTTATTGAAGTTGAGGTTCTTGTATAATCATACATCTTCAGAAATGAAATCTTATTGAAAACTTGGCTGTGACAAGACTCTTGGGAGATGGAAAAACTGTTAATCACAGAGAAGAGATACTGCACTCATGATGACATTTACGTAGTGAAAGGAAAGCAATATACCAAAAATACGTGTTGCCATCTTCATCTTTCATTTAAAGAATAATGAATTCAAAATTGCAATTTCCTTTTTTATCACTAGATGGTATATGTTAACTGTAGCGAAGCTGAGCTCTTAAAAAAGATTTTTTATAAGAGTATAGGTTCTGCTATCTCTCCTTTTCCAGCTGTCACACTGACCAGAACACTGACTTACAGAGGAAATGCATGCAAAGCTGTTCCTGACAATTACAATTGCTTGTTGTTGCACCAAAACCTGGGTCCTGTTGCAGTCAGTGGCAAAACTTGCTGAGTGGTTCTGTGCTGATGTTTTCTGGGAAGCTGCACACTAGTTAGGCCTCTAACCTGGGGTTATTTTTAAAAAGAGGAACTCTGTATTGAAATGCTTGAAAACACCCACACTTCATTGCAAAGTTAGCAAAGTCTTTGAACTGCAGGTATTGGGTGCTCTGAGCTGCCCCTTGGTGAGCTTTCAACAGGTATAAACATCCCTACAGACAGGACAAATGGAAATACAGGCTTGTAATTTTGGCTATGCCTATATGAAGTACTACACAGTAGCCACACAAGCAGTGATTTTTCACTAGAGGGCACATTATTATTTTTGCAGGTAATATTTTTGAATGCTACAATAGCACAATCAAAACAATGCCTATACAGCAATTATAAAAGAAAACCTAAGGAATAAAAGTAGGTAGAATAGGAAAATAAAAGAGAAAATTATAGAACAAATGAGCAAAGAATAACCAAATCAAACTCCATAATTTATTTATTTTTTTTCCTCCCAGAAATTATAAGTTCACTATGAATTTCAACATCTGAGAAAAATTATGTTGCTGAATCCATCAAAATGCTGACAAAGAAAGATTCCTCACCTGAGCTCTTGTCCTTTCTACCCCAGTAGTGGAGAGAAAGTGGGACAAATCTCAGTGGGACAGATCTCAGGAAGGAAGAGCGACATGCTGCTGTGTGCAGCATTGCACCAAGGTGGCAAATGGGGAGAAGAGAGTCTCTGACATGGAGCACCATCCTCCATGACAATCTCCATGGCAGACCGGGAGCTCCCCAAAAACAGGTCTCAGTTTCCAGCCTCAGGGAACAGATCACTTTTTGTAGTACTTAAGACCAGGAAGAGAAAAAGTTTTCTGAAGATGGATAGAGCTATGGTAGAGAACAGTGAGAGTAAGTAACTATGCCACCCAAAAGAAGCATTCATCTTGGCTACAACAGGTAGCCATGTAGTGTGGCAGCATCTCTTAGTTCCTTGAGTGAGGAATAACAACATGATGTAAAGAAAATAACTGGGATAAATGCTCCCTTTTGAAGTCTAGTGTTTGTGTGCTCTCATCTTGCAGTGAGATTCCTGTGATGGCTGATGTCACAGAAGATGCAGGAGCAGATCAGGCTTGTCATGCATTTTTCAGCTGCACAGCAGTAGTGCTGCCATGAAGAAGTCCTTCTTAACACTACTTGAATTTGTGCATGCCAATAATGTAGGTTAAATAAATGTCTGTGAGAATGAGTCTCTTTCTACAGCTTCACCAGACTTTTCTCCATAAAGAAGGAAAATAGGATGGGAGTTTTTATGACAAAATCTTAGAAGGAAATTCATGTCAATCAATGTTTAAATACTTACTGTAATTGCCATCTTAATGACTGCCAACTCTAAGAGCCACATGGGGTGGGACAGTTAGTGCAAGGGTGGTGTTGCAGATGGGAACAACACAGTATCACTTGTTTTTGCATCTATTTTATACTGTTTTCAGGCAGTATGACAGTGTAGCATATAAAAGCATCTCTTTTATGGGTAGGAACTTTGAGCTGACAAGAGCTCATTGAGGATTTGAGACATGCGTTAATCAGTAATTCTGCATAGCTTGCTATATCTTAGAGTTTAATTAACAAATTCAGTGAAGGAAAATAGCACCCATAAGCTGTGATAAAGGGATGTTCAGCACGACTTGCAAAATAACCATTTGAATGTTAAAAATAATAAAGTCAAAAGATAATGATTCTGATTACCCACACAGCCCTGAAGCCAGTACTTACACACAACTTTACATCTATACTTTCAAATAGTTTTGTTAGATCTGTCAGGATATACTGCCCAACTGAATATCTGTGTGTTTAACTGTGCTGTCTGGCAATCTGATTCAATATTTTTATCAACAACCTGGATGAGGGAACAGAGTGTGCCCTCAGCAAGTTTGCTGATGACACTAAACTGGAAGGAGTGGCTGGCACACTAGACAGGCTGGAGAGTTGGGCAGGGAGAAATTTGATTAAATTCAACAAGGGCAAGTGTAGAGTCTTGCATCTGGGGAAGAACAAGCCCATGTACCAGTAGGAGAAAGGGACCTGGGGGTCCTGGTGGACAGGAGGATGACCATGAGCCAGCAATGTGCCCTTGTGGCCAAGAAGGCCAATGGCATCCTGGGGTGTATTAGAAAGGGTGTGGTTAGTAGGTCAAGGCAGGTTCTCCTCCCCCTCTACTCTGCCTTGGTGAGGCTGCATCTGGAATATTGTGTCTGGTTCTGGGCCCCTCAGTTCAAGAAGGACAGGGAACTGCTTGAAAGAGTCCAGTGCAGAGCCACAAAGATGATTAAGGGAGTGGAACATCTCCCTTTTGAGGAAAGGCTGAGGGAGCTGGGTCTCTTTAGCTTGGAGAAGAGGAGACTGAGGGGCAAGTGTCAGGAGGAAGGAGCCAGGCTTTTTTTCAGTGATGTCCAGTGATAGGACAAGGGGCAATGGGTGCAAACTGGAACATAAGACATTCCATGTAAACATCAGCAAGAGCTTCTTTACTGTGAGAGTGACAGAGCACTGGAACAGGTTGCCCAGGGAGGTTGTGGAGTCTCCTTCACTGGAGACATTCAAAACCCGCCTGGAGAAGTTCCTGTGTGATGTGCTTTAGGTGACCCTGCCTGGTAGGGGGGTTGGACTAGATGGTCTTTCAAGGTCTCTTCCAACCCCTAAAATTCTGTGATTCTGTAAGATTCTGTGATTCTGATTTGACTGGTCCAGTGCATGGATTAAGAGTTTTGTGCCTTCTCCTATGGAAGAGAAGAAGAAAAAACTCAAAAGCATGAGAGTGCAATTAAGCACTGTGTAGATCTTCCCCAAAGGGAAGAGAGGGACAAATCTACACCCTGGTTGAGTTCACGGACAAACTAGTTTAGGAATGGCATGAGCGGACTGCCCTGCTAGCACCATTTATCAGGAAGAGGTGCTCCAGTAGGAGATAAATTACTTATAATCTTGAGAGAAGGGATACATTTTGTGCAACCTAGAGTGCAATACCCTTCTGTATGCTTAATGCCTTAACTTCAGATGTCTCCTGCTCATCCTGTTAGCTCTAGTAGTCCTTATTTTCTGATGGAGTGCACATCAGTTCTGTGGTTTTCAGAGGACGATGAAAATTAGCTGCAACAACGCTATTCCTTTTTGGACCCAGAGGAAGAGGGCAAGACAAAGAAAGTGAAAGGCAGGGAAGGGAAGGTCACAGAAAGATTACAATACCTTTGGAATCCAAAGTTCAGAAGTACAACTTTCTAATCTCTGTTCTGGCATAAGCTTTGTCAAATCAAATCAATAAGTTTCGTCAATTTATCAGCCTGTGAGATGGATTATAATACTTATCTGTCTCATAGAATCATACAATGGTTTGATTTGGAAGGGGTCTTAAACATCATCTATATTCAACCAGGGACATCTCCCACTAGACCAGGTTGCTCAGAGCCCCATCCAACCTGTCCTTGAACATTTCCAGGGACAAGACAGCTGCAATTTCCCTGGGCAACCTGTTTCAGTGTCTCACCACCCACACAATAAGTAATTTCTTCCTAATGTCTAACCTAAATCTACCCTCTTCCAGATTAAAACCGTTTTCCTTTGTCCTATCACTACATGCTCTTATATAAAAAGTCCCTCTCCAGCTTTCTGTAAGCCCTAGCTGCTACAGTGTCTCCCTGGAGCCTTCTCTTCTCCAGGCTGAAAAACCCGAACTCTCTCAGCCTGTCCTCCTAGGAGAGGTGCTTTGGTCCTATGATCATCTTTGTGGCCTCCTCTGCACTCACTCCAACAGCTCCGTGTCTTTTTTGTGTTGGTGATTCCAGAACTGGACACAATACTCCAGGTAGGGTCTCACAAGAGCCAAGTAGAGAGAAAGAATCACCTCCTTTGACCTGCTGGCCATGCTTCTTTTGGTGTCGCCCAGGACACAATTGGCTTTCTGGGCTACAAGTGCACATTTCCAGATCATGTTGAGCTTCTCATCAAGCAGCACTCCCAAGTCCTTCTCCTCAGGGCTGTTCTCAATTCATTCTCTGCCTCGCCTGTATTTGTGCTTGTGATTGCCCTGCCCGAGGTGCAGGACCTTGCACTTGGCCTTGTTGAGCTTCATGAGGTTAGCATGGCACACCTCTCAAACCTGTCAAGATCCCTCTGGGTGGCATCCCTACCCTCCAGCATGTCAACCTCACCACGCAGCTTGCTGAGGGTCCAAGTTCCAGCATCCCTGTCACTGAAAAAGATGTTAAACAGCACTGCTCCCAGTATCGACCCTTGAGGAATGACCTGAGGGTCCCGAGGGACCCTGTGGAGGTTCATTAGTTACAATCCTTTGAAGATGGAGAGTGCAAAGTGGTAGTATTCTGCTGGTACCATAATCCTCTCCAGGTTCCTAAGTGTCATGAGGGGACCCTCTGAGGAAAGCAGTTATTTGTAAGCTACTTACCATTTATGGTCTATTGTCTTTTATGTATGCTTGAGTTTATATCTGCTTGGGTTTTCTCTTCTGCATTTTTTTTCCTTAGTAGAGTTGATAGGAGCTCAAGATGAAATTCACTTGTTTAGTTTGTGGTGATGCTACCTTGGGGATTTCTACACCTGAGCCTGAGCCTTTGTGTGCATCAGTTCATCATTATTTGTCTCACTGGAATGTGAAATAGAGAGTGCAATTCCAGGGTTTCTTGTTGTGGGAATTAGGTCTCTTGGTGCATCTGTAACATTAGCTTGCAGTTTTTTTGTAGTTTTAGGTCCTTTTTAATAATCCTGAAAAGCTTCTGAGGCATTAATGCATCATTAATATGAATGAATGTGTATTTTTTGAAGGGCTAAAGTAAATAGATTAGGCTTTTTTTTGTTGGTAGTGTTTTATGGGTTTTTTTTCTAAGTTCTTGTGTGAGCTCTATTTTTAGAAGTGTTCTAATTACAAGGAGCTTTTAAAGCTGGGGGAAACAACAATGAAATAAGATGCTCTTGCTTCTTGACTTCCAGCAGTGCTGATAAAAGCCATGAGAAATTCATATTAAAAACAGATGAGGAGTCTCAGTTCACAACCCATCCTGATTTTGTGTAGGATGTTACTTTGGGCTCAGTTCTGGCCCTTGCTGAATAGCACATTACTCTAGAATTAATGTCAGCAATTCTGGTTAATTCACGTAGATGTACAAGGACACTGCCATTGTCCTCTCTCCAAGGGAGCTGTGATAGGCTTCTTGAAATTCCAATAAAGGAAATGGCTACACAATTTGCATTAACTTTGAAAAGAGCTCTGAAAAATCTAATTTTGTATGTATCCATTTTGTGTTACCATTCTGCACCGCTGACTTTAGCTATGTATTGGATAATGCCACAGGGACAAACACAGCCTGCACAGCTCAGTGGTGCCATTCCATGAAGTGTAGCAGACTTCCAGCCACTCTCACCAGCAATGAATAATGTGTAGCCTTTAAACTGCAGAGCATGTGAACAGCAAGATGACTAGGTTGCATGCATCCTCAGTATGAATTCCTGAATTTCTATGAGGGTTGAATTTATGGCATCTATTTACCTCTGGGCTCAAAGCTCCCCCCATTATTCATTTTGAGCCGACGCTGCAACTATGTTATTCTATCTATCATGGATTAAATTCATGGCTGTTGTAAGAACATATAACTCCTTGAGTTCCATATAACTGGGTTACACCTGCTGGAGATTCATTTGTATAATTTCATCCAAGAGTCCCAACACAATTGGATAGGGCAACAAAGTTGAATCAGACTATTGTCTTTAAGAGTAACCAGTAAGGCTACAAGAGGTTATCAGATATGGTTGAATGAATTAGTTTACTTCTGATTCATATTACAGACTCCACAAAGCAATAGATTTTAAAGATTCAGCAGTATATTTTATAGAGCACACAGTGAGATTGGTTTGAGAGAAGATGATGAATGGACCTGCACTTTCATTTGCATTTCCACAGCCTGGAAGGTATCTATGGGTTTTTAAGGAATGAGTGCAGTTGTGTGCATCCTCATCCACTTGGGGATGCTTCATGTTTTGTGTTCTCTGGCAAAATTTCTGTGATGCTCAGGCTCAGCAAAGTAGATATTTTGTGTAGGCTCAGGTAAATTAGTGCTGATGATTTTGGTTCAGCTTGATATGATGTCAATTAATTGTGCTGAAGGAGCAATTCTTTGCATTATTTAGCTTATTATACTTTCTTACTCCAACTTCAGTTTCTAGTTCACTGTGAAATGGCATTAGAAGCGATAACGTACAGAATGCTGCAAGAGAAGCAGAAAGCTTTGCCAGCACCTCTGCAGAGGAATTCTTGGGGCTTAAGGTCAGCCGTGATGGACAGATTTGGATCGCTGTGTAAGTGCAGAAGCTGGATATTTCTGCTGAAAAGTTTAGCAGCTGTATGATTACTCATTCTACAGTTTTACTTGTTATCAGGCTTCATTCTACAGAGAGGTGCATGGTATCCTATCATTGTTCCTCTTTGGTTAGTTGAAGAGCTACTGAATCTTCTTTAGGAGCCCAGACTCTGTGGTGGTGTTTTTTTCATTAAAATTATCTCTGGCAATGCAGTAGAAAGCTATTGTAGCTAAGATAAAGGTATGAGAGCCTGCAGCTTTACACAGAGCAAGAATTTATAAAGGAGCATTCTTTAACTGGTCACACAGCTAAGATACAGTCACAGTCAAGATCTCTCTGGAAAATATGAAATATTGCATTCAAGATCCGCCTGGGATGATAGTAAACTGAGAAG
>NW_009953496.1:3920282-3934572 GCF_000747805.2 Chaetura pelagica | reverse complement strand
AAACTGAGAAGGGAAGGGAAAGAAAAACTTAGATTTTAAATTAATTTACATGTTTTAACTTGGTTTAGACTAGCTACAGTCCATTTATGACAGTTTAAGAGCTGGTGCTCTTAGCTGAGTGCCCGTAACTGTCTTTCTGTAAACTTTTAAACCAGAAGGAAGTAAGTTAAAGTTAGGGCACACTGGGTGAGATCCAATAGGAGTTTTAAACATGCTTCAGCCTATATACCTAGGTATCTGTATGCCACCCATTTAAGCCTATGGTGATGTAGGTAGGATTCAGATGCCCATGTGTAGGTGTCTTGAGCCTTTTGAGATGCTGTAGGGTTTCTGAGACACCCAGTTGGGGCTGATACATCTGATGTGGGGCTTTTGGGATACTCATGTCCTTGTGCAGTGGTAACTGGACTCCCAGGACATCTTGTATGGCACTCCATGCAGTGTTCAAGCAGCTGCACTGAGCTCCTGGGCAGTATGGTTGGAAGAGTCTCTGGATCAATTCTGGTTTACTCTAAAGTACACACTAAAGGTGGGAAACAGTTACTGTGGTATCTAATGCAGCCTTTGGACAACTGACTCACCATTCATTGTATACAAGGGACACCAGAGTTCTCATCTTTCCATTGTCCATCTGTGGGTAGTAAGGTGGAATAACACCACGATAGAATAATTACTGTAATATTCTTTAACAGCGGAAGTATTGCTGATAGTTGAGCATATTTAGATTAGGAGATGCCATTTCTCATGATGCAGTGAAAGACAGTATTGTTAACTGCCAGTACCCATAACTTTTCAGGTAATTGCAGCTATGTAGAAGCCATGCTCTTGTTTGATTAAATTGCTTTACCCAATAATTGAAGGCTTATTGTAATATAATTGTAATTGTAATATGCTGGGTTATTTCTGAACAATAGAGAAGTAAAGGCTAAAGGGTATCTATCCAGTGGAACAAACTACCTCCTGCATGCAAATAAATGATCCAGTTGCTGTTATAAACAAGAAGCATTGTGTTCTGCCAGACTTGCAACAAAGAAATCATTATCTGTCTGGCCTGTGTGTTGAAGAACAATAAGCTGTATTTTCAGAATTAAAACCACAATTAAGGTCTTATGAGTCCACAACACAAAAATGAAGAAAATGATAGTGTTAGTCCCCTCTGAGTCTCACATCCCCAATTAGCAACCCGTGAATCAGTGGTTCAGATTTTTCCCACATAAGGATTGCTTTGCCTGACTTTCTCTTGGTGATGGAGGCATCACTCCATGGGCCAGCTGAGACACTGTGATGCTTCTGTCATACCCACCTGCCAAGCTGGACATTGCCAGGAAAGGAAAAGTCTAGTTGGGATGTACTTCATGTACCCTGGGAGGTGACTTAGTCTCTGTTAGTTACTGGAAAAGAGAAAACTATACAGGATCCTTCTTACTGGTAAACAATGGTCACAGATATTATTATTTTTTTGAGCTAATAAAAATAGGCTGAAATAACTTCTCATGCCCTTTTTCAGCGTTGCATTTTACTTTCCTTTGGGTAAATTGGGTGTCTTGGTCTTGGTCATTGTGTCTAAACAGAATAATGGAACACGGAGTAAAAAAAGACAAAAGTGATCTTTCAAGGTTTCTACCACAAAGCAGGCTCTCTAAATTACAAATTAGAATACACAAGTGTGTGTTTATGTCTTTTTCCACATCCTTAGTATGTCAGATGTTAAGGCCAAGATCTTAATACATCTTATGTTTCACGTGTGTTATTAATGCATCATTGAATTAAAAAAGAAGACCACGATCGGATCATCTGGATACAGTGACAAGTAGTGAAAGTTAGTGAGAAGTCCCTTGGTAGATCTTCAGTCTTGCTTCAGCTTCTGTAGAAAATAAAGGAGTGAGAACACTGTAGCTAAGGAATTTGCTACCTTATCTAAGATGCCTGATGGTGCAAAAGCAACTTCCAATTTTGAAATACAAAAATGCAGCGAGTCAGAAAATAGTGAGAACAATGTTAACGTGACACACTAAGATACTATTCCAAGTTTAAGAAAGAAACTTGAGCGAGCAAAATGTCTGGAGTAGCCAGCATTGATAGGGTCAAAACAGAAGCAGGATTACTATGTTCTTGGGGTGTTTTTTTGTGGTTTTGTTTGTTTGTTTGTGTTGTTTTGGTGGACTTTTTTGGTTTGTGGTGGGTTTTGTTTTGTTTTGTTTTTTGTAATAGACTCTTTGGGGGAAAAACATGATCCAGAGCAAATGGTAAAGAAGTTCCAGGCAAAATATGTTTTACTGGCATATTGCGATCACCAGATTTTCTATCCTGTCTGTGATTCTGGTAGCTTCATTCTTCCACGATACTTCCTCCAGCCAAAGAGCTGATAAGTATTGATCTGGGACACTTTCTCTCTCCCATGATTCATATCCCTCAGCAATGATGTAAGGAAATGTCTTTTGGCAGAGGGTATATTACTGGGAAGTTTGTTGTGCTAGAGAAGTTGAAGTCAGTGATTGCCCAAGTGCATAAGCACATTTGTCACTCGGCTCCTCTGCCTCAGATTAACATTGCCAAAATCTATAATCCTCCATGGTGAGTTCTGAACAGCCTTGAAACAAGTAACTAGGCTCTTCTCTGCCTCCTGTGTTGCCTTTTCAATGGTTCCTTTAACCACTGCCTTCCTCAAAACTGCTCCTTTCTTTTGCCTAGATCAGTTCTCCAGCCACACCACTTGCTGCCCTGCACACCCATGTTTTGCCAGTGAGCATTGGTAATGCTGCCCAGGTGCTGAGGCCACCCAAGTCTCCAAGAGATCTTGAAAGAGTTTTAAGTAGGCATTCATTTACTTCTTGGCCTACTTGCTTTAGTGTGCATGGCATAAACTGGGACAGTCGCACAGTAGGAATGCTGCGTTGCTCCCATCTCCACTTAAAACTGGGACACTCAGCTATGAACCCAACTGTCTACTAGTCCAGTGACATGTGACTGTCCTGTATTTGGAGTAGACGACTCTCCTTGTCCCTTTGCATGTGTTCCTTTGACTTCCAGACCACAACATATGCATGAAATGACATACCTGCTTGAGTAGACATAAGCATTGATTCACCCAGCTGAGGATTTGACCCCAAAATCTGCCTTTTACTTCCAACTGTGTTAGGCAGCTGAAGTTAACGAAATTTGGTTTGTATTTATCTTATGAATTCCGAGGCTTCAGTGTTCGAGTAACTAGATAACACAGAAGCTCAATTTTGTTTGGAAAAAAACAGGAAAGGTGTTATTCTTGTCTAAATGTATGAATACAGGAGCTGGAAATGCAAGCACTACGTATGCTGAGAAATGGCAAAATTATGAACTGGCTACAGGTGGGATGGTAGGGATACTTTAGTTTTACCTACCTAGATTTCTCAGTGCTGTATTTTCATTTTTGCTGCCTGCCTTCAGTGATTGTTACTGTTTATTATAACCAGAAAGGGGAAAATGTTCACACATAAAGAATTCCTTGTGTTTCCTTCAGCTGTCCTCTAAATTATTCCCATATGTGGCCATATCCCTCTCAGCCATCTAGTATAGACATAGAGACAGATGTGGGGACATTTTTCTGGAGTTTTGACCATTCTCAACGCTCTTGCCCAAACTATTTCCAGTTAGACTTCCTCTTTCTTCAACTGTGGTACCCTAGGGGGACACTATACTTCAGCTGAGACTTCTAGCAGTGCTGAGTAGAACAGAAGCATTGCTTCATTTATAAATTACAGGCTATGTGCTTGCATGTTTGTCCCAGTATGAATTTTGCTTTCTTCATGTTATCATGACACTGTTTTCATTCAGCTGTGAATTCCACTGTTTCCTAAGAGGCCTTTTCTTATTCCTCTGTGCATTTGTATATTCCTGTCTTTGTGTAGTGCTCTACATTCTCCCCTTTGAATTTTTATCTTGCTGCTTCACAGAAGCCCATGGGAACCTTCTCAGCTGCAGTCTTCTCAGAGGCTCCTTCTTGTGCTTAGCTGAGCAAAGCGACTGCGTGAGCTTCAGACCAGCTTCAGCAGACCTCATGCAAGGGAGCATGTGTTTGTGCTGACAGCTTTATATGGAATTATAAGTCACTGTTACTACTTACACAAAAAATGGCATGCAAAGACATCTTAACTACAGATCTTTGTCATTGTATGAAAAAAAACCCCAAAAGCTGTTTAAGAAAATATGCATTGATGTCAGTGCATCCTCTAAATAAGCCACTGTATCTAGATGCTTTGCACTGCCTGTTGACTTACAGCAAGCCAAGAACGTCCTCATTTCAAATTAATATTGAAATTCCTTGTGATACCATTAACTATGTTTCAAAACATGGCAGTTATTGGTCTCCCCCAGAGGGAGATAGCTGAAGGATGAGGAGGATGCTTCTGCAGCTCTGACTCATACTAATAAAAAATACAAGGCATGGTGCTGCTAGTGTGATTTTTTATGAAGTAACATTTAAGTAAAGACTGGTGACAAAACACTCCAAGTCTGACATTATGAATATCCAGCATTCCTGACTGACGACTTACTTATTCTTGTAGTCAGAAGAGAAAGCTTCCTATATTAAAAAATAGTTGATACCTCTTTAATTACAGCTTAGGTACAATGTGGACATTGTGCTTTTTAACCACCCACTGACAATCACTAGAGTGCAGTGGACCTGCATTTCTGAATGTATGAAATTGCTCCTAGGATTCTGCCAGACCCATGAGAAAATTGCAAAGAATTCTTACTTATCCCTGAGCAAGTGTGTCTTGACTGAATAAAACTTCTGAGTCTTTCTAAAAGCTCCATTCTTAAGATCCTATATTGAGATGGCCCCCTCATGGTGTGCCAGAATCTCAGCTTAAGGTGCCCAGCTGACTTTCAAATACCCACTTTTAATTATCGTTCTTTTCTTTCCCCTGGGATTAATTTAGAAAATATAAGTCTCAGGGTGCATGTGCTTAAGAAATTGCATTATGTTGACATTTCTCCCTTGTATAAAAAAGCAAAACAAACTAAAACAAGAAATTGATCTCTCAAGCAAGGTTTCCTCTACCATGAGAATACTTCGTTCTCTTAACTCATTCCCTCTAATCAGCAGGCACAGTATGTCTAGACTTCAGTAATGCATTAGGCATAGCCAATGTAAGGTCATAGGAAAAAGGGTGTGAAAAGAAACCACAAATGGGAGATGTTTCTTACAGTATTTGATGTGCTACTGGAACTCAGATAACACTGGTAAGGTAAAAGGACTCATAAAGAGTAGAATATATACTGGTACTTATGACGAACTGGAGGTCTATCACCAAAGAAGATTTGTCAGGATGGAAAACAGCAAGTGGCTCAGCCCTCATGATTCATTATCAGTAATGTAAGCAACTTCACTAACATTCAAGAAGACTGTTCGGTTATGACAGATCCCGTTAATAATTGAGCTGAGCGTCTGTGGTAAGAAGAATGATACAGAAATAACACAGTAAGTTGCAAACATGTAGAAATGAGCCAAGTGTGTAGCCCAAGAGGTCATGCTGTGCCCTTGAGATTCATTTCAGCAATAACAAACGGGAGACAAAGATGTGTGAATGCTCCCTTCCAGGCTTCCAGGGTGTTTAAAACTATAAAGGTACCTCATCTGCTGGGTTCCTTTTAGGGGTGTGATCTGAAATCTGGCCTGCACCGGTCCTTCCAGCCCTGACCCCAGTGCACATACACATGGGACTTCCAAATGACACAATCCCATTTTCAGCAAAACTGGGTTAGTTGTCCTACATATGGCCCATCCACTGAATACAAGGCAGGTGCTGATGGCTAGAAGTGTCTTTCAGAAAGAGGTAGGTAGAATCTGGAAAAAAAGAGAAGCTCAACACTGTGGCAATAAGCAAAGCCACTCTTCAGTGCAAGTGGGACACTGGAAGAGCAGTAGTGTCTCAGATACTCTTAGTGAATAGCATCTGGACATAAGCATCTGGCAAAGAGGTATCATCACCAAAAGTGACAGCATTGTGCACTTCAGGCTCTGTGCAAGAAATCTCCTGGTATAAAGCCAGAGGGAGCAAGAGCTCCTTGCCCACCTGTTCAGTCTCCTGTTTGCAAAATCAGATGCTCCTCTATCAGCTAGTTGAGGATGAACAGTGGGGAGAAAATGTGGCAAAAGGAAGACCTTGGTTGTATTAACTATTTTGGACATTACTTTTCCAATAACTGGCAGGGGCACACTGATATCTGTCAGTGCCATTTGGAGATAATTTACCCATTTTTAGTCTCCTCTGTCTGAAACTGTAAATCCTGTTTCAGAATTATTAAGGAGAGTAGCTACATGACTGATTTCATTACAATTTACTCACTGGAGGTTTCTTTTATGAAGAGAGTGTCACAGTGAAAAATAACTTTATCCTTTTGAAGTATGCTTTTGCTGGAAGACATTTTTCAAAGTTTTTACCATTGTTCAACTTTGATAGCAAAATAAAACAATGTGTAGCTTCATATAAAAAATTATTTGCCTAAGAAATTTGATCCACATTTTTCTTTTTCATAGAAGACTATTTTATAGACTGATAGATATCTATAGAATATTATAAGGATTGAGCCATTTATGAAACCAGGTGTTTTGTGGTATAGCACAAAGTAGAAAGGGAGACTGCCCTCCTGTTTTCCAGTCACAACCTCACCCCCACCAAAAATCACAAAAGCAGCTCCTTAATCTTATGCTCTGGGAAATACCTGTTCCAGTAGTCTAAGATTGGTTGCTGTACCAGCTCCTCCTGGATCATGGCTGAATGAACATCTGTAGAATTTTAGTAAACTACCTAGTCATATTTACACTGGAGTAGACAACAAATGAGTAGAGATTATTTCATGCATATATTAAATTATAGTTACAGTATGTTTTTCAGCTTCTTTCTTGCCTGAAGCCACCCATCCCTCTGTTCTCATCTCTGCATTAATTTGTCTCTTCTCTGGTTTCCTCCTTTAGGCACATTAAGAACTAAATAAAATGAAACCTATTTGTTTCAGTCTGGGATCATTTATCCTAGTGCTTTATTCCCGCTATACAAGAAGAGGCAGTTTCTGTTGCTAATTTAATTTTGTTCACATCACACTTTTAAAGGTGGTGGACCAACTGACAACACTTTTCCCTCCTGTCCCTGAATTATTGCATTCTATTTTTGTGGTACGTGCAGATTTTCTCCTGCCTCCACAGTACTGACTACAGAAAAAGATGTACTGACAATTCTATCACAAGAGCAAACAACTGAAGTAAGATAAGGAAGGGAGGGATGTGAAGAAAAGGAAAAAAGGGGGACTCAGAAGTGAAATGCGTCCAGTTTGCCACACAGGTAACAATCAGATTTTTCAGCGAGGATACCCACAGTGGATCAGAGGAAAAGTTCAGGCCCCATCATGTTAATGATTATTCAAGGCCAGTTTGGATGGGGCCCTGAGCAACCTGATCTAGTGAGAGGTGTCCCTGCCAATGCAGGGGTATAAATGATCTTTAGGGTCCCTTCCAACACAAACCATTCTATGATTCTATGATTCTAATTCCCTGAGCAGCTTAACTGCCAGAAACAGCACTCAATTTGTGTATATCTACTGGCTACAACTGAAATTTAGTATTTTGTACCAGAACTGTTCTTTAATAATTAACACCCTATAAATTTTGCTGACAACTAACACCCATTCAGTTTAGCTCCTGTTTTAAGAAAAGTAATTAATAATCCTACTCTATTTATAATCCTCCTCTGGATATGTTTTTTTAATTGATTCTTAAGTTTTGAAATATTTTGTAACTGGGAAGCAATTGTCAGGAAAGAAGTTTCACAGAAGCTTAGTCACAGCTACTTGCAGTACATACTCAGATCTTCTCCAGTTAGGTCATATGAGTCCCCATTAAGTCTTACTTGGCATGTAAGATAATTGACTCTCAATTTTACCTATTTATTGCTGAGTGGGCAAAAAGTGTCATTGCAATATATATTTGACCTACAGAAGGTTCACATTCTTCTTCAGTTTCTTGGGAGTCCCAGTGGAGCAGTTCACCTGCCACCAGGGTAGTCTATATTCAGTCCCAGGACAGGAGAAACTTAGTTGCCCAGATGAGCTGAATGTACTTTTTAGTGCTTCACCGTGGCTGCAGGAAACATTATCAAATACTATCCTGTGTGGGAGGGAACAACATGACAGCAGCTTCCTTGATCATTTCCAGGAAAAGTTGTATCATAGTTTTTCAGGTACTATTGCTGTGAATTATTACTGCCATGAGGCAAATTCCTTTTGCATTCCCTTACTGAAAGTTGATAGTATTCCAAGTTCTGCTTTTCATAAGATAAACCATCTCTCTTGTCACTGCCACTTGAATAAGCAGGGAGAGGCACGCTAGAGTTTGTAATAAAGGTTTATGTGGCAGTGTATAACAAAGCTCACATTTGAATGCTAAATTCTCTTCCTTTCACACTTTTTTCCCCCCCTTTTAATCTCTAGCTTTTGAACTACTTGATAAGTGCTTTTCCAGCCTCCTTCCAGATAAATAGTATTCCTTTGACTCCTCCAAGTGTTGTAGTAGAGTATAACGGAGAACACGGACCTGCTGGGTTTAGCTCTTTGTTCTGAACAGTGTTGTTAATTTTTATGGTTTTTGCTTATGCTTTTATCAAAAGTTGTCTTCCATCTGAAATCCCCTTGCTATTTAACTCATATACTTAAGGCACGGGAAAGAAATCCAACTAGGGATACTTAATATGGTCAACAACCTGTCCCTGGAGGAAATAAATTTAATATCAAATCCTTCCTGAGCAGCTGAACATCTCTTTCTGCCCACCAGCACTCCAGACAAATGGATGACTGCAGCTGCAGGAGAGGATTCGAAGCACCAAGTGCCACTTTGTGATGCCAACCCCTGTCAGCCCAGAACTGCTGCTGGCACCTCATCCTTTGGTGCCAGCCTCTGAGTCTGGTAGCAACAGGATTTCTCCTTTCCTCTCTCTACCTACCTTCAACATCAGCCAGAACCTCAGTGCTGAGCACAGCTCCTGCACCCACCACTTCTCAGAGACCAGCTTCTCCTCAGTTGCTACTGCTGAGAAGGTGGGAAGATGGTGGTGGAGGAAGATGACTGCTGCTGCCAGGATCAGTAGTGGGAGACTGAGACCAGCTCACCCTGGAGGAAGGTGTGGACAAGTAATGTGATGGAGCTGGGAGCCCACAGATAGCCAACCCTACTCCAGTTTCCCACTGTTCTGTGCCTCTCACAGGCATTTAAGCACATCCTGCTTTTCTCTCTCACCCATTCAGATTTCATTGTACATAATGAGAGTTACATGCATGTGATGCTCATCTCTGTAAAATTCAGCCTTTAGCATTTAGGTTGTCTCACCAACAAAATATAAACTGTGCATATAATCAGGGACAGATGACAGAAAGTTTTGACCAAGTATTGTGAAAGTTGGAGGCAGGCTGTGGGAGCCTTGAACACCCATGTTATTAGACCAATGCATCTATATGTGTACCATTAAGTGACAAAGATCTTCAAAAGCAAAATGATTATTAGGATATTCCTTCAAAAGTCACCAAAGCCTACTGCTCAGGCTTCCTCAGGCTTCGAGACAGGCTTCAGTGTTGGGCAGAGTGATTTTTTTTAAGGTAAAACTCCCTGTGAGAAACCAAAATAGTGAATAGAGATGGGAACCGGCTGGGAAGGCTTATATGCCATGGTTTCTAGGCCACACACCACACTGGGCAAGGTGTTACCTCTGTGATAGCTGCCCTTGGGCAGCTATGAGGCATGTTGGTTCCTCAGTGTATTTCTGTAAAGGATAAATTCATTTCTGAACAGGGAGTCAGTATATTGCATAGCCTGTGCTTCACTTGTGGGTCACTCTAGTCACTAATATAGACAGAATAGTACCAAGTGGTTTGGTTTGTCCTCTGAGCAGCAGAGATTTTCACCTTTTCTGTGTCAGAGCGAACTAGGACAAGAATTTAAGTAAAATTGGACGGAAGTTTGTAATTTTTATCCTTCAATAGATTTATTGTTGTGAATACTCTTTCACTAGATGCACAATGTGGATCTAAGTTGTCCCCTCCTCTGTGAAGCAATGAAATTATTCGCACCCCAGGTAGGAAAGACAACACCATCAGTGTGAAAAACACATACTTACATGATCTATTTTTCTGGTTTTTATTAACTCAACATTGTCTCCTACAAATACGATTTGTCATTCACCAGAAGATTTGAAATGTAGACTTAAGTTACACATAGGTATAAAAAGCATAAAACAGCACACACGGTACCACTGTTTAGACCAGAAAACACTGTGTTGTCCCACAGATAAGAGCACTATTCAAGCTCAGCTCTGTCGCCTTCTGCCTCAGGGATTCAATCTTCAAAGCTGCAGACACTTCTACTTCTTTTCCCTCAGCTTGTGAAGCCTGGCAGGCTTTCCCAGGGTGTTTTTCACCTGCATCTGAACCACGGACTGGGGAACCACAGACTGGGGAACCACAAGGCAATCCCATCCTGCTCCACCAGAGGTTATAAAACCTTGGGTTCCTACTGGCTCTTCAGAAATGTTTTCCTCCTTCTCTTAGTATTTATGTACAATATATGAAGGGATACGATTTGTGTCTTTGATTTAGACATATCTCTTGCCTCATACTTAAACAATAACTTGAAAAATATTTTACAAAGAAAAAAAAACATTGTTCATCTGAATGTCATTCATTATTATATTGCTATATTTTATACCCTATTATTAATATATACAAAATTTCTTAATTGCCTTTTACAGATGCATGGAAGCATATAATATAACAGTTTTAAAGAATCCCACTTTTAAGTTTGTTTCTTTTTTCCTTGGCTCATGTCAATCTCTTTAATAAACTATGGTTGCTTGGAGAATATAGGAAGTATTTGGAATGTTGTTTAAAGTTTAATAATAACTGGTAGCATTGTCCATTTGCGGCCTGAACGGTTGGAGCACCTGTCAGGGCGATCTGGTAGAGATAGCAGCATCGTAAGACTTAAACAATCATGGAGGGCTGTTAATGTGCAGTGTCGACGGGTGCCAAGTTCGGTTCTTTATTTGGGGCTTTTCTTTTCTTCGGCTGCGTTTTGTTGTTGTTTTCCCTCTGTTCTCGGTTTTGTCTTCGGGCTGCTCGCCCTTTGCTTTCCTGTCGTGTCTCCTTGCTTTCTTCTTTGCTGGACTTTTTTCTTTTCTCCTCCTTATTTTTTTTCCCTGAAATAAAATTGATGGCACATTAGAGGATTTGCTCAGGCTGTTGAAATTTCTGACTCTCTCGCTTTGCCATAGCCTGTAAAACCAGCCCTGGGTTAGTATCTCCCATTAGTAGCTGGACAGTCGGACTAGTGTGTAGAATTGTCCAACTCTTCATCAAACTTCTAAATTTGGCCACTGGAGTCACATTTCCCATCAGTCTGACTCTGAGCAAAGAGATTAAAACTCCCTGAGGAGTCCCGGTGCTTTAGAGCTGGTGTAAGTATCTCACAGACCCATAACCCGTCTCCCACAGCCAGGGGCACAACTCCGTGTATTCCATCAAAACACAACTACTTTGGGAACATCTGTGGCTAAGCCAGGAGGTATTAGCTATTAACTGGTCTAAATTTATCTTGGGTTGGGATTCAGCATATGGTAAAAGGAAATAAGCCATCATGTTCCTCCCCTTTACTGCCAATTCTCAGCATCTAAGTCTTTTAAAAATCCCTCTCCCCTCCCTTAACCCCCACAACATCCACATCCCAGGGGATTCCTGGTATTGCAGTGTAAATCCCACAACAGCCTGTCAGCTCCAGCACAGGTATGTGACTCTCTTCAGAGTAAATTGTGGTGTTCCAAGGCTCAAGTCAAGCTTTAGACCGTTGTTACAAAATTAGGTATTTGAGTACATTATTGCTTTAAATACTTACAAAGATAAGATGTTGAGAATTTTGTTACTGCTACAGACCTCTCCAATAAAGGTTTTCATCCCCTTAGGAACCTTAAAACTTTGCTTTTTGGCTGTGGAGATGATATTGTATAGAGCATTTATGCTTGGACATTAAGAAAGAAATTCCTTTTGCTGAGTGTGGTTAGACACTGGAATAGGTTGCCCAGGGAAGCTGGGCAAGCCATATCCCTGGAAATGTTCAAGGCCAGGTTGGATGGGGCTTTGTACAACCTGGTCTAATGAAAGATGTTCCTGCCCATGGCAGGGGGGCTGGAACTAAGTGGTCTTCAAAGGTCCCTTCCAACCTGAACCATTCTGTGATTCCATTATTCTATTCCTTCTATTTGCTTTACAAATCAGTGCAGGTATGACACTGAATCCCACTTGTATATAGACACAAGCCTAAAACAGATTAGACTTTTTCTGTTTGGACCTGGTCCACCTACTGAGCTATGCAGCTGAAATTCATCTGTGGTTAGATGAATACCAATGATGTCTTAAAAATCAGCCTTGCTTGAGACTTCCATGAGGCAATGTCATATTGCAGAGAATTGTGCCCATTCCAGACTCAAACTAAGAGCTGAGAGTTTTTGGAGTAGGTTACAGTGTGGGAGCACCTGCAGGGGCAGTGGGTTTTTACAAATGACCATCCAAGGAGGCTTAGGCCAGATAAAGTGAGAGAGATTCAGAGAAGGTGAAGAAAGGCAGAAAGCAAGGACTAAGACTAAGATGTGAGGATATGCTGTATCTTGTTTTGTAGCAGTGAGGGCTTATTTTACAGCTACTCTCTTCCTTACCATCACTTCCTGAGATCAGACAGCAAGGGAAGGTTTAGATACACATTAAGTCAAGTCAGGACAAGCATCTACCTTTCTCATCTATTGCTTCCAAAACATGCAGTAAAGCTTTAAATGTAAAATATTACCTGGAATTTTAGATAACCAGTCAGGGATTACACCAATATATGTCCATGTATCTGCAAAAGCCCTCTCTGACTTTGGCAATGCCATCTAAGGTGCACAGAGACCTGCAATATGTGCAGAGAAGGCTCAGCGTGACGTGTCACCACTGGAAGGTCTCCATGCAGAAGTCATCCTGCATCTGACCCAGCTGCAGTGCCATCTCTTATTAATGGATAAATAACAGCATGGAATTTCATTCCAGTGGTTTGTAAATATAGTTGGCCCAAAATGAAATATTATTTGAATAGAAACTGTCCAGACATTCAATGTTTGACATTGTTCATTTGGTGATTACCCAAAATCCTTCAGCTGTGACTTTCTAGCCACAATTCTTTAAGTAGGTTGGAAAGTCATTTAATGTTTTCCCTTTCAGTCATGGATCAAGATGTATGCACTTATATGTATGTGTGTGAATATACTAAGAGCACACTATCTCTAGCTAGAGCCTCATCTAGCCACAGCTTTACTATTTCTGTGCCAGTATAAGGGACAAGCAAAACTGACCTCTGGAAAGTACTTAAAACTCAGGCCTAACTCTCTTTGGCTCTGAGAAGAACGTAATGTTACTTCCAGTCAGTCCTTGGTTCAGTTTAGACCCAAAGGAAAGTCTACCAGCAGTTATCTGCTACCATTGGAGAATAGCTGGAGCCAAATTTTTGAGTCCATCACTCTCCCTGTTCATATTCCTGCTCTTCCCAGATATTTATTCCTGAATATTTTGTCTTCTTCCTACTATTTGTGGAAGCCCACTTCATAACAGCACATTGATCTGGATGCCAGAAGTTGTGGATTCATTGTCAATTTGGGCATATGGCTCTCGGTGTAATGAGAAGCACAAAAATGACACAGGCCATTTTGTTTACAAGTTTATCTTTGAACTACATGGCTTTTGAAGAAGAAAAGGCCAGGACCGCATTAACACCAAACCTCATCAAAGAAGTAAATTATGCAATAATAATAGAGTCCTTTTGGTTGGAAAAGACCTTTAAGATCATCAAGTCCAACCCTTAACCCAGCACTGCCACGTCCACTACTAAATCATGTTCCTAAGCACCATGTCTACACATCTTTTAAACTCCTCCAGGGATGGTGACTCAACCACCTCCCTGAGCAGCCTATTCCAGTGCCTTATAACCCTTTCAGTGATGAATTTTTTTCCTAATATTCAATTTAAACTTCCCCTGGCACAACCTGAGGCCATTTCCTCTTGTCCTATCGCTTGGGACATGTGAGAAGAGTCCAACCCCTGCCTCACTGCAACCTCCTTTCAGGTAGTTGGAGAGAGCTATAAGGCCTTAGCCTCATTTTCTCCAGACTAAGCTCTCCCTTTCCTCCGACACTCCTGAGAAGACTTGTGCCCCAGCCCCTTCACCAGCCTCATTCCCCTTCCCTGGACA
>NW_009953496.1:3909128-3920268 GCF_000747805.2 Chaetura pelagica | reverse complement strand
CGGGGGAGCGCGGAGGTGGCCGCTCCCTGCCCTCGGGATGCTTTTCCAGGCGTTAAAGAGTGTTTCCCGGCCGGTTCCCTTCCTCCGCGCTCAGTCTGCCCTGACTTCTGCCTGTACGCGGTGACATTTTCTGCTCCGCCAGGGAGGGGGCGTGAAAAAACCCGGTGTGTTTGTTGCACCGCGACACGGGAGTGTTGTGATTCCTCCCCGGTGGTTTACGGAATTATCCCATCGGGGTGACTAATTCTACTAGCGTTTATGCCTTCTTACGGATTCAGTAAAACTTTTCAAATTAATAAAAAAAGGAAAAAAAAAAAAAAAAGAGGGTAAATCTATTAAACCAGGAGATAGTAGAAGAACATTTTCCAAGATCGTGTTCTGCTCGTGAGGAGGAGATTCTAACAGTTCTGTGAAATAATTATTTGGCATTAAAATAACTTTTATTCCAGATGTGCAAAACTTTGTACTGGAAGAATTAGACTCTAGGCCCTGTCCAGTGAATTTTCTTGTAGCCAGGGAATCTTTGCTACTTCTGACAACAGCAATTGGGGTTACTGAAGAAAATCTACAGACATGCTATAATTTGGAGAAGTGCAGTAGTTAAATGCAGACTTTAAAATAATTCAGGGAACAATATAATTACGTGTCAAATCGGCTTAAAGGTGCTGAGTTCTTGGTGATCTAATTTATAACCCATGGTCAAAGAAATCCCTGCGTCTGTATTTATGTAATCCTTGTATGAATGCATCTGCAAGCTGGAGTATCTCAGAGGAGTCTTAGCATTATCTCATCAGATGGGATGGTTCCACTAGACCTACAGCCGTATTTTATGGTGTAAGGGGAGGAAGGGTTGGTGACAGCTTGGGAGAACTCAGTACATAGGAGTACCACGTGGGGGAGAGTTACTTACTGAAAAAAATCATGGCTGAAGTAGATTGACTGCTGCAGGTTCTATATTTCATCTACTTTGGGCATTGTCACTTAGTCTCACCCTGCTATATTCAGCTGTAATTACTACAGGGAACTCAGAGCAGCAGACTGGTTCACTTTACCCTTCTGTGGGCACTGAAACCCCAAACCACGGTAGGAAGGCATAAAATCTGATTGTGCAAACTGCTGGGGGGCTGTGCCACAGGGTAGTTCTCATGGAAAGCCCAGAGGGATGACAATCTGGCGTCAGGCATTTGGGATGATCATGTTTCTTTTGGAGAGATAACTCCCACAAAGAAATTCATCCTAGGAGAACTGAAGGAGCAAGAGGAGTCACTGAACTGCTCCTGGCGGGGTTGCAGGCACCGACGTAATCGGCTCCTATCTGGAAAGGTCCTGGCACTTCTACTGTGCGTGTCACCACGGACCACAGAATCCTCCCCATTACACTGTAGTAAGCTGAAGAGCTATAATAAAAGACCACAAGCCAGCTGTAACGTGCCACAGTGTTCTTTCACACCCCTCACAGCCTCGGCTGACCTCTCCATGCTTTCCCAGCTGCTGGAGCAGTGCCAGCACCAGTTCTCCCGTACCAGCATCTCAGTACCTCCGTACTCCAAGTATGGGGACAAAATTCAGAGGCTAAGGGCCACCACTTTGTGTTGCCCTCCGTCTCACCTATCCACACCCTTCTCAAAGACTTTTTTTAGTCCTTAGACTAAGAGTTTGTCACCCTGTCTTCATGATGCAACCTGGACAAGAACAACATGACATGTGCTGAGTGAAGATACCAGTAAGAGGGATATGTTCCAGGCTCTAAAACCACTTACTACAGCTCTGTCTACAATACAGTTGTGTCATATTATGCAGATGAGTAGATCACTCTCATTTTCAGGAAAAGGAAGACATTTTTTCTGGAACACAGACTGTAGCATGTACTCACACTGCTTGCCAAGATAGCTGCCCAGTGATACAAAGGACATCCTCCTTTCTTTCACAAGACACTAGCAGCTGATTCATCTGGTATGTCTTTTTTGAACTTTCTTAGCAGCAATCATTGTTTTCCTAGCTATAGTGGCCCAATTTTACAATCACTAGATTTTCAGGTGACCAGAATGGTGAGGAGCAACAACCGCAGAAGGATCTAGGTGCTACACCAGTGCATTTCCTGGCCTTACTTACTCTTGAAGATGCAACAACTGCTGAAGTGAATATGGGTAAAAAAATTGAAGGAGCTAAGGACCAAAGGCTTTCAAGGAGCAATTAGTTTGGCCAAACATAGGTTCTCTCACTGTTGAGATGCGTAAGGACAGCTTACCTGGCTTCCACACACGAGCCCAGATGGATACAGGTCTTCAAACCTGTGTCATATCCACAGTCTTATGTGGTGATCTTATATAACCGAGATATGTCACGTGATATTGACACTTATGATTGAGCACCTGCATTAGGGGACTTAATGACTAACTTGGACTTACATGTCCTATCTCCTCTTGTAAATGAAAATGCTTCTTTAGATGAGGACTCTAGGTGATGTTAGAGACTGAGACCTACAAAAGTCTTTCTGGGAAATTTAGGGTCCTTGAGCTTCACTTGCCTGTGAAAATAGGATCTGAACTACTAGACTGCATTCATTTGAAAATGTTCTTATTTATGTCATGTGTGCTAGCCTGTCCTCGCAAGAAGAGGACCATGCTGAGGCAGACATGTTCCTGACAATGAAAACATCTAAATACAGGAATATATGCAGGCCTGCATAAAGCAGGCAGAGGGAAGAGAGGAGGCTGAGCAGATCAGCTGTGCTGAGATAGGCCATGTCAGGCTTTGCTGCTGTAGGAGGTAAAGAGCACATTGTATCCCATTAGGTGTACAGGAAGTAGGAAAGGCTGTGGGCTGCTTGGGAAATGACACTGTTACACTCATGAGCTCATAAGCAAGACTTACAGAAAATCTCTGGGTTAACTGTCTTGTGATTACCTCTTTGCAAGAGAAGTGGCTTGGATCTGCCTTTCCTGTGCCGTAGAAAAGACATCGCCAGTACCCGAAAATGCAAGAGTATCTTCCAGTCAAAGAAGCAGCCAGAAGAGGAGGATTTCTATAGTGAGTTCTGTTTGCTGTTTGTGGAGACATTTACTGCTGTCTCTTCAAACCAGAGCCTGTGGGGATTTATTTCCTTTGCACTTGTCTGTTGGGACTAAGGGAATTTGTTAGCAGCCTTGTTTTAATCAGGACTAATGTTGTGCTAACAACAGCAATTTTATAATTATGTAACAGTTTTCATCTTATAAGAGCCTGCAGCTTATAAACTGTGAGCACAACTTGCAAAGACAAGAAAAAAAGGCTATTTAGCAGAGCAGAAAACCACTCCACACTGCTTTGGATGGGAAGTGACATACACTGCTGGTATTTAGGAAAGCGGCATTTTCTTGCTGAGCTTGCTTTGAGATTTTTACTGGTGGCTTCTGGATGGACTTAGATTTTTACAGCTCTCCTAAAAGTGGTGGAAAATGTAGATGAGCATCCAAGTCCACCTTTTAAGCCTCTTTTAAGATTAGTGGAATCAGATGCAAATACAAAGACTGGTGATAGTAGTGATTGGTACCAAACCCCTCACCCTGTTGGCAAAGCATCAGGATATTGGCAGGAATCTCTAACGGCTTGTTTTCCTTTTAGGCACCAATAATCCAAGCCCTCCCATTAGCCCAGACTGGGGTAATAAGCATAGTCCTTTTTAGAGACTTAGTTCAGCTGGTGCAGACTTTTGAGCAAACCAGAAATAAAAATGTGATGCTGCATTATGTCAGAGCTGCATGTTTAGTCTGCCTCTCTAGAAATAATCAAGAAAAGTTATACATGATAAGAGACAGATGCTAGTGCCTCAGCAGACATTTGAACTCTTTCTAGTACAATACTAAAGAGGAGAAAACACCCAAAGAAACTTGCTTCTTTAGTACTTAAATTTGTACATGAAGAGCTCTGAAGGGAGGGATAAATGAGAAAAGACATTTTCCTTGCATTTGCTGAAGCTGATTGCATTAAAATAACCTGCCAATTCAGAAGATACTTCTATGAACCCAATCTTGGGAGGCATTCATAAGAATGCATTTTTTCCTAAGTGAACACAGGCTATACTGATGGCTGGGTACAAATCCAGGAGATCTGGGAGTGCTGACTGTAATACTCAGGTCAGGCCTGCAGTTCCTGCCCCAGTACTAGATGGCAGAGCCAGGAAACCCAGGCTTCTTCCACCATTTCAATTGCTAGTATAGGTGCAGCTATATGCTCCCTATGGAACCCCCTCCTTACATCTCCTTAAGTTTCCTGATGTGCCAGCAAGGTAAAGGAAGACGAGGAGTCAACAGGATGCACCTCTGGCCCCTCTCTGCACGGTTCACTTCTCACCCTGCTCTAAGCGTGGTTTGTTTGCGTTCCCACCGGGGATGACACCTGTGCTGACAGGTAGACAGGAGCCCCTGAGTGTCCCACAGGTAACCCAGAGCAGCCTGACAGATGAGTTTGCCAGTGGGCACCAGCTAACTCGCAGGGGGACCAAAGTCCCTGATGGATCCCCTCAGCAGGAGCATCAGCCCAGAGCCAGGATGCTTAAATCTGCGGGAGGCCCCTTTCTCCGCCCCGTTGTGCTTGCTCAAACACATGAAGGTCACCAAGGTTTGTCTCTGGTGTAAATGAAGAGAAAATTTGCTTTCAAGTATACTTTTCAAAATAAGCTGTTGAAAAATGGCTTGCTTTCTGTTTCATGTCTCTAGCATCTGTGCACTATTTCAGCTGGCCAAAGCACTGATCCTCCCCACTCTAGGGAGGGCCAATGTTTCCAAGCACATTTTCATGCTGATTAAAATAGCAAATCGGGTTTCTAAATTTCATACGGATCACGGACTCCAAAGGTCCCCTTTCAAAAGGGATGACATGACATTTCACTTTGGCCATCCCCCAGTGTTTTTCTCACCTACTAAGAGGATACCTTGCAGTTCACCAGGTAGGGAGCAGCTTGTGGAGAAGGAGATTGGGATCACCAAGACTCTTTGTCTGCCTCTGAAAACATGTCAGAAAAATTTTATGCCAAAATAATTCAAATTTAGCCCTGAGAAGCTCAGGAAGCTTAGGTGACCAAGATGCTGTCAAAGGGTTCTCAGGTTTTCAGGCTCTCAATCCCTTGTCTGCCTTCCAGGTGGCTTGCCAAAGGCCAACCCAGTGAACAAGCTGGCAGGATACCAGGCAGAAACCTAACATAAAGGCAAAGTTGTTTCAAGACCTTCCTGCTTTCCGCTGCAGCTTCATGGAAATCAGCATATTTCTGGGAAATGTAATGACTTTGATAATCTGGTATTTTCCATTCCTTTGGCAAATTTAGCCCTATAAAATATTTTTTTTAAAAGATTTCTAAGTAGGGGTCACAGAGGACATGCATGAAAAAAGCTTGAATGCAAATATTTTAACACTGCCCATGAGTCTTCCATTTAAAATTAATAACAGATAGAAATAGTCCATGTAAATTTTATCCAGGCTGCCTTGTCTTCTTTTTTTTTTTTTTTTTTTTCCCTCCCCACCCCCCAAGAATGTGATAAGTTTATTCTTTTTTAATCCCTCTCGGAATGAACTGTGCATTTAGAGCTGTTTGTAGTAACACAGGCTTTGCACACTGAAGTGAGCAGCCGGCTTTATGAGTAGCTTGAAGTGGAATGTGAAGAATGGGTATGCCGTGTGACAGCTCATCACTGGAGTCCACTTTACTTAGTACACTTTATAAACTGACTACCACATCATTTTGATTGGATACAAACAAGGTCGCATGGCCCAAAGGTCAGAGGAGATACAGCCACCACCAAGATGAGAAAGCCTCTCATGACAGAGGGAACCACCATGTGCTAAGAAAAGTCAGTTCCAGCTGCCTCCTGCCTCCAGATGAAACAGCCCACTGTACACTGGCCAACGAATATGTTCATGCTTCTCTTCAACACTGAGCAATTAATCTCTTTCCTGCCTGCTCCAAGAACTTTTACATTAGTCAAAAGGGATAACTACTCACTATTTCTACAGAGCTGAGTGCCACCTGCCTTTGCTAGCAACTCCAAAGGCACTCTTTGAGAACACCTGAGACCAACCCTGTAGCCACTAAAACAAATAATGTTTTGCAAAGGTCTGACACTCTCAGAACACTTCATAGACTATCATACAGAAGTGTAGAAATCTCAGGGACAAGAAAACAGCAAACACTGCACACCTACTGTATTAAGATAGCAAAAGGAGCAGGATGCTCCAGAACAAACAAACCTTTACTCCAACCTCAACCAAAACCTCTAAGTCACTTAAATTTTTTTTGTGTACTTTTGAAAATGTTGCCCAACATGTCTCTATGTCCAGGAAGTTCATTTATATGCTCTGAAAGAGTGAGTTGCTTTCAACTAGGAAGCAGAGGTTCCATCATTCAGAGGGATACAAAGATACTCTTCCATCTCCGTATTCCGTATTATATTTAAATTTAAGTGATTTATCCATCATAGCTTAAGTTTGATTTAAGATCACTGTGGGAAAAAATCCAGCAAGTTAAAATATACTGTGGCTGGGAATGTGATCCTTCATCTCAGTGACGAACCTTTTTTTCCATTGTAATACAGTCTTCTCCACAACTAAAATGAAAATAAGAGTTCCTTAATTTTGGTAAGTGCTTTGGGATCTAAGTATAAAAATTATTACTGCTTCAAATCACAGTTACTGAAGTCGACAGTGTATCCTACTTATTTCAGTTAATGACTTGAAGGACCAAACATCATGCTTCAATCAAGTAGAGAGTTCAGGATCCTTCTTTACAGAGTATTGTTTCCTTGCTCCTGCTTAAAGGTAGCAGGGGCTGGATCACCCACTGACATTCCCTCCCACCAACCACATCCGTACGAGAAATAAAGTCAGTTCCTCTGGATTTAAACTAAATCCTTCTGGTTTAGCAATGCACATTTCTACTTAAGCAATAAACATCTGTCGTCTGCCATTCATTAATATTAATTATAAATGTTCACTAGCTCATGCGATCCAAGTCCACCAGCTGAGATTTTTCCAACTCTGACCTTGTTAGGGTTTGTATAAAAAGTGTTCAGAAGGGTGCTTCAGAGCTCGAGGCCAACAGTAAGTGCAATTTGCAGAGTACAGCTTTTAGATTATGCACTTAGAACAAGAGCAGTCAGAAAGGATGATGGGGAGCAGGGGAGGGAGGGAAGGAGGGAATACAGAGCCTGAAACAGTGTGCCTTTAAATGCTTAAAGAGTTTTAGACCTTTCTGCAGGCTAATGACAGGGAGAGGCATTGTCCATAATGAAACTGGCCCATCCATTAAACATTACTGTAAATGAAAGGTTGCGTGAATTAAAGGTTGTTCATCTCATGTTTCAGGAATGTAGCTGTGTTTCATGTCTGAAGCCTGTTTTCCTTTTAAACAGAGTTCTTCAGATGACGAATGAGAGAGAGAATTTCAGAAAGCAAATGGGCAGAAGTAAATACATGCTTAAGAACAAAGCAGAGACACAACTGTAGCTGTAAATCTTTATACTAGGGCTACTGTTTGCCGCAGATATTGGGAAGGATTGGAATAGAACTGGGAAGTTTCAGTACTGGCTTATTTTGTTGTAAGCCAAAAAACAATTGAAACATCCCCAGAGTTAACAGTTATATTTGAAGCTTAATAATACCTATATATGTTTCACTCATGGACCACTGCTTAGTTCCTTTGCTACCATTTCAGGGAATTAAATATAGAAAATTTTGGAAATGTTTTTTCAGAATTTTGTGTAACTATCGTCTCTTTAAGCAATCAATGGTTGTTGTGTTGGTTTTTTTCCTCCCTTTAATTCCTTGCCAATGCAAAATTGCTTCAACAAAAATTACTGGAAAAGAATATTTATTTGCATGATTCCTTAAAAGTATCTTTTTTTTTTTTTTTCCTTTTCTTCTTCCCCTCAGGCCTAATCATACAGCAATCTTACCCTCATGGGCCATGTCTTCATTTGCTGTTAAAATGCACACAGCTCAATTTGCAGAGAGGTGCTATCTTATGTCTTTGGTGAATTAGTGTAGCAGGTTCACTGACATTTTCTGTGAGAAAATCTTGCCCTATAAGTTTCCTGTAACAATGATTCAAAGCTGATGAATACAAAGAGGAACATGAACAGATATCTCAGCAATGCAAATGACTAAACTGGACAAAGTGAAAAGGAAGTTGGTTTCAGTCCTTTGACTCAGGCCCAAATAAAAGTCTGAGCTTGGTGAAGACAGCAGGAGACCTTATATTGTCAGTGAACAGAGATATTTGGATTTGTGCTCTGCAAATGCGTAGAATGTTGTGTCTCTGTGGAAGCCTTGCAGAAGGCAATGGGCAAGAAAAAAAATGTGTGGAAATTTTGTAGCAATTTTAGAAATGCTTATTGAAGCATTATCTAGTCCCTTACTGGGCTATGAAGCTAAACTACTATACTTAAACTGTCTCTAATGGATGTTTGTCTAACCTCCCTAAAATCTTCCATGATGGAGATTCCCACAACTTCTCTCCTGATCTTTACAATCTCTGATAATAACATTGGATGTTATAATCTCATTGGGAAAGCTCTGAAGCTTCATTGGACGTTGATAAAGGCAAGTTATGGCAGCCAGTGTTTTCTTTTTCAATGTTCTGAGGTTGGAAGAGAGCTGGGAGGTGACAGCCTAAGCAGACCAAAGGCTACATCAGGTGTCAGAGCTGGCAGGGAGAGTGAGCTGAGGAGAGACGACGAGACTGGAGATGTGGAGACCTGGGTGGGGAAAAGCAAACAGAACTGCCTGGGTGGGGAAGAACAGGCAAATATCCAGTAAGATGAGGAGAAACAGCAGCCAAAAAGTGCTCCTTTGTTTTCAATTTGTTACAAAGGAATGCAGAAAATCCCTTCTTTACGCCTAGATCCAAAGTACTCTGAAGTCAATGGGCTTTTGGTGGGTCTTGGACCAGTCCCTTTAGAAGATGGGCAGCTATAATACAATAGTGAATGAGTCCCATTGCTGTCCATGATTGGCAGTGTTATAACAGCATTGCTATACATGGAAGTGTTCCACAGACCAGAGTTTAGCTGATTAAACAGTGCTGCCTGTGTCACCATTAGATTGAAACATCCACCGCTTGATTTACTCTGTAGTTCACATACCCCAAATGTTTTGCATTCTTGGACTAAATTTGATAGATGTGCTAGCAAACCTCTTTCTTGCATTTGTTCTTCTTTCTAGGACACACAGGCCAAAATAGTCAATCTCCAGGTGGTGAGGGCTGGGTGATCCCTGCTGTCAGCAGCCACTTCCCTTTGCCTTTACTTTGAGGTAACATTGCCCAAAGGTGAGAAAACAGCTTGCTTTGGTCTTCTTGAGAGTTGAGAGAAAGGAGTTGTCAAGATACTTGCTGTGGCACACATTCTGGAAGAGGCTCATTTCCTCTTCCAGCTGTGACAAACATGTCCCCTGTCAGAAAGAGCTCCTTAAAGCACCAGAAGTTAGGGCAAGGACTTTGGAAGCATTGACTGTTAAAAGCCATAGAAAAAGCCACTCTCTAGTGAGGAGAGAAAGATGAGTAAGTGAGGATGTGCAGGCAGAGCAAGGAAGTGATGTGGGGTAAGAGACAATGATACTGTGCTGAGAGGGGAGAGTAGCCACAGTTTCCTATTTGCCTCTCCCTGAACCTCAGTGATGTGAAGTCACTGAAGGTGAAGGTGCCATGGGTAAGTAAAGTACAGCTGCACCAGGGAAGAAGGCCAGAGGCCAGGTAACCCCCCTCATGTCTGCACAGCATAACTGTTTGCTTGTTTTAGGGCTCTGTGTGACCTGCAACAGTCAAATCTACTATGGAGGGAACAGCCCCAGTTAGTCTGGATGCAAGCCAGAAGGTGGCCCTTGGCCTTGTGGCTGTGGAGGAGACCTTTGCCTGCTTTTCTTTAGCAGTATAGACAGATACAGCTGCAGATTTCACTTTCTAAGGCTGGAGCTGCTCCTCTTAGTTCCAAATATTTTTGTTCAAGAGGGAATATTTTAGATAGGTGCTGGAAATTTGGTGCTGAATGAATACCTGATGGGCACTTTGGAAGGGAGAGGGAGAGAGTTTTGAGAGGTTTGTGTTCCCTTCTGTTTTTCCGGCAGAGCTAAGGCATCTAAAACATAGCTAGCCAGCCAATTTTGGAGCATAAGGAGGCACCAGAAGGGAAGATCAGAAAGAGAAAAAGAGCTGATTTCTATCCCTTATTTGGTTTAGCGATCTGAGGAGAACAGCTCTCACATCGTTCACATCTTAACAGAAGAATGCAATCAGCTTTTCTTCTGATTCACTTCCCTTAGGGGAGCAATTGACCACATGCTTCTTTCTCAGATTTGTTAAGATGAGGTTGATGCTGTTTACCAGCAGCGTGCCCAGAACAGTTTTCATAGCATGCTCCAGAGTACCTTAGGGCTCAGGGCAACTGAGTGACCTTCCCTCTGCTCCCAGACTCCCCAGGACAAACAGGAGACAAAAGGTGACAAGAGATGATCTGGCAGCAAGAGAGGAGAAATCTCCCAAGAACATAGGCAGCATTAGCCCAGCACCCTGCAAGGCTAAAAACAAATTTTGATATCTGAGGGCCTGACAGGTTGGTTTCCAGCCTGACTGTTCATCGAGATGCATGTTATTCTAAGAATACAACCTCGATATGGTATGTACACAGTGTGTGCACATGTGTATAGTACCACATGTGCAGAGGCACACAGCCTGTGTGTGTTAGCTGCCTGTGCAGTTGCTGTGTGTTTGTCAGAACTGGGAGGTGTGATGAGCATTTAGTGTTCACACTAGCACAAACAAAATGAAAATACCTATAGCAAAACACAACAATGCTTTTAATTAGTTTAGATGTGAAGTTCTCTGTTTGCAGGTAGCAGCCTAACAAGACTTTGAAGACTGCTTGTGATTAAGTTTTGAAAATGCTATGATTTAAGTTTTAAAATTGCTTTTTCCCGCTTTTCAGCCCTTGAATTGTAGAGCCAGTGCACCCTCTACTATTAGCTGTTTTGGGTTCACAAATCAATCCAACTCATATCAGTCCTGTTTTTCCGCTCTTAACCCTTCCCACCCAGGTCTCTTTTCTCAATCATCCCTCTCTCTGCCAGCCTGTGGCAGGGGGGGGGGGGGGGGGCGCCCGGGCCCGCCTGCCCCCCC
>NW_009953496.1:3894558-3909117 GCF_000747805.2 Chaetura pelagica | reverse complement strand
CTCCCCCAGCCTGTGGCAGCGGGCAGCCAGGTGCTGCCCATGCCCTGCCTTCCCCAAGGTGTCCCCAGGATGCCATTTCACTTCATCTTGCAGCTAGCAGATTCCTAGTCTCAACAGCCTTACTCTTGGAGGCTGGAAATGTGTTAAAGTTAAAGAGTCAAAACCCCTGCAAGGAAAGGAAATGAGAGGTTCTCTTGGCAGCAACAAACAGAAAATAAACAACCAAACTCTTCACAAGACAGATTCCTCAATTATAGTAACTCAGGCTTGCAGAGGCCAGAGTTATGACCCGTTGGCGTATGCAGTATGTAAACACAGGGATGCAGTAATTAGCTTTGTGTTCATTTTGAGGCTTCAGAAGTCCTGTGACCTGCCATGAAGTAAGGTCATTAACCATAACCACACTAGTGACCTTCACACAGGACACCCCGTCTCTCACAGTTACATGAGCGAACTGTGCACTGTGATGTCTCCCCGGCTCACGTGCTCCAGCCCTCTGGTTTTAAATGCAACTGAGCTATACATGAGGGAGAGAATGTGACTTCTGGGATGAGCTGAGATTGGGATATCATACTTTCCCTTGTAGCAATGCTTAGGACTTCAATGTGATTAAGTACAAACACTCTGTAACGAATATATCTTGAATTTTCCCCAATTATTATTATTTTTTAAATCAGAAAAATTTGTTTAAAAATCATACACTGAGAAATTATTGGGACTGCTGTGGGCCTCCAGTGCCCTGGGAAGAGACTTTTATCTTTGTTTGGTGTGTAAGGTGTCTATACACTACACACACACAGACAGACTATTCATAGCTTAATCTGTAAAGCACAGCTCACCTCTGAATGAGCGGGTGTACAGCTGTTAGTAGATGTTTATCAACAAACACAACAAAATGTCCTCTGACCCTGGTGTTGCCAACACTAAAAGAAATGAGTATCAGGAATGAGTATTTTCCAACTCTACTTTTTGCTTTACTGTGGCTGACCCATGGATCCCCTGAAACACATTAATCTTTCTTACAGAGCCAGCCTGGGTCAACTTTGGTTTAGATTTTGGAGTGTTGCGAAGTCATTACTGTGCAGATGCAGAAAATGTGCCCTTTAATTTAAAAGTCAGTAGTTCACTCATACTGGGCTTTTCTTCGACAGTCATTGGATTGAAACGGGCACTTTCAGGAGCAAATTATTTTGCCCTTCTTAGCATCCATCTTACAGTGTCATGGATCCTCTTTCCCGAGTGTGGTATTAACCCCACCATCACTATGACCCTTACTTTGACAAAAACAACTACTTTTTAGCTGTCAAGCTGAAGTGTAGTGAATCCCACCATGATCTTATCAAGCCTACAGAGGTGCAGTGAAGTCCCAGCTTGTCATTTGTTCTCTGAATTCTCAGATCACAAAACCCCCTCTGTGAACATCCACGCCAAATTCAGGTTACCCAGTGTGACAACAGAGCTCAACAAAATGCATGAGCAACTGTTTCAGAGGTGTGGCAGTCCAGAATTTGTTTGTAAAATTAGGTATTGTCACATGAATATGCACGTTGATGTGACACATAGAACCATAGAATGGTAAAGGTTGGAAGGGACCTTAAAGATCATCAGGTTCCAATCTCCCTGCCGTGAGCAGGAAACCCTACCACTAGATCAGGTTGCACAAAGCATCAAAGCATCATCCAACCTGGCCCTGAACACCCCCAGGGAGGTGGCTTCCACAACCTCTCTGGGCAACTTATTCCAGTGCATTACTACCCTCATAGTGAAGAATTTCTTCCTGATGTCTAACCTAGATATACGCTCTTTCAGTTTAAAAACATTACCCCTTGTCCTATCACTACCCTCTCTGGTGAAAAGTCTCTCCCTAGCTTTCCTGAAGGTCCCCTTCAGGTACTGGAAGGCTGCTATGAGGTGTCCCTGAAACCTTCTCCTCTCCAGGAATCTCAGCTCTCTCAGCCTGTCCTTGTAGCAGAGGTACTCCAGCCCTTTGATAACTTTTGTGGCCCTTTGATCATCTTCATGACCCTTCTCTGGACTCTGTCCAACAGGTCCATGTCTCTCCTGTGCTGATGGCTCCACACAGTATTCCAGGTAGGGTCTCAGAAAAGCAGAGTAGAAAGGCAGAGAGCAGAGGGGCACATACTTATGGAAGTCTTAACTGGCTACAGAGGAGTTTCTATGGGTTGTGAAGATCCTCAAACCCTTTTTTTGTGTGCCATGATTCAAAATCTGTGCAAAGAATTGGTGAAACTCCCATCAATTTCACATGGCTTCCTTCACCACTGTACTTCCACGTACATTGTAAAATGTAATGTAACTTTATGCATAATTTATTGTTTTTTAGTAGGGACTTCCTTTTTCTTCCTCTGTTTTGCCTGGGACAGCTTAACTGACTCTTAGTGAAATTAGTGCACCTTGACTGGAGATCAGCTGCAGAAATTTTATAAGAAATATGTAAGGGTCAACTTAGTTTAGACTCCAGAGACCTCTGTGCTCCACTGTTACACGGATCCGTATGACATCAGAGTGTGTACATTAGGGTGGGTAATATAATGAGTTTAAGTTAAGTGAGTGAAATTAGTTTATTACTTAATATTTTGTTAGTATTAAGTTACATTGTTTTCAACTAAAGTAAATTCTTAATTAATGGCTTGGAATTTTCATCAAAGCAGTGCCTTTAGAAGTGTGATAGATGCCTGATAAGGATTCCTTCCTCACACCATAGCTGACTGAAGACATTTTCAGACATGATCTGATCCTTATGTTTGAAGCCTTATGTAGACATAAAACAATAAGGGTGGAGGAACTAGTTAAAAGAAGCAACAGAGATGACCTGAGTCTCAGTTCTTTAAGCTATTAAAATCAAACCTGGATTTTTACATTCATATGTGCACTTTTTTTTTTTTACTTTATTTCTCAAAAATATATACACTTCCTCATTAGAACTGCTCAACAACAAATCCTGTTCCCTTGATTCCCATCTGTTTGCCTATCTAGAATTCAGCTCGACGTCTCAAAGTCACTGCTTTCACTCTTTCTCTTGCTGTACACTAAAAAAAATAAAATAAAAAAATCACAGCATAATATCTCTATTCTCTTTACAGCACAAACTGTTAGCTGACAAGCTACCTTGCAGCCAGGGGTGTTGCAGCTGTGTGTGGCTTGATAAAAGTTGCCTGTCTTCCTTTCATAACAGTACCCTGCTTTCAGACACTACAAGGTAAGTATTCCTAAACTCCACAGTGGAAAAGAAACACATTCTTCTACATTCAGCCCACCATGTCTTCATGTCTAATGCTTGAATTTTTGCCTGTCGGGAGCACAAACTTTTTTTGGTCTTTGTTTACACAGAACGAGTTAATCTTAACACAGTTAAGAATGATTGATCCTCTTATTTGAACATCTAAGTGCCACCAGCATGCAAATGAATCAATAGATGCTCAAGCAACAACTGAAATGTATTATTTATTTGTTTACAAAAATACAACTCTGTAACCAAAGTAGCCTAGCCATTGGCTTGCCTGATATTCATCTTTCTCAGATAACTTCCTTATTCATAACTACACACTTTTAGTCTTTTTTAGTCTCTTCAAACTGATCAAAACTTGTTCTCTGGAAGCACTTTGAACAGCCTTCTCTCTGGGGAAGTTTAGTTGGGACTCAACAGAAGGACATATGGTGAATGTTCTCTTCTTGGCAGAATTACTCATGCATTAAAACATGCAATTCCTTCCCCACAAGTACTTCTTTATGCAATGCTGATACTTGTCTTTTGGCCAGTAAAAGTTGGTTTTGCACATTTACAGACAGCAGCCCAAAGGGACTTGTGTTTAGCCAGAGCACATTTATAAGGGAAATAAATAATATTGATGGATAATTGCAGTTTTTTAAGAGCTCTATAAGTTATGCTTTTCTAGTACATCTATTTGCCATTTGCCATTAGTAGACATGGCAACAGGAAACAACTCCTAACCTATGTCCATCAGCAGGAGCCAAGGAGATACGAAGTGTGGAGGGTAAAACAGCGCATTGCACTGGGGGAACAAAACAAGTGTGAGGGAAAGAGAAGAAGAAGAAGCTGAAACTTAAAACCATGTAATCATGCAGACTAAAAAGAATCCACTATCATGGGATTAAAAGAGAAGAATTACAAAATAAATTACAGTGAGCTTTGGATGAGGCAGAACTGTAAAAGGAACCTGCATGTGGAACACATGGGAATTAGAGCATCAGAATATGGTGGGATCAACTAATTTCACGCTAAAATGAGTCAAAGGAACCTTTTAAGCTAGTCAGACTATTTGTATCCTCATTATTCCCTTTTGTTAGCATTCATTCTGAAAATGCTAGCACCTTCTCCCAGTAAAACTACTTTTTATATTCAGTGAGGGAAAAAAAATAAAATTGTGATAGCTCTCAGCTTTAATGACACACCAGCAGATGGAAATAATAATTAAAAAAACACAACTTCTGCATCAATTTTATCTTGTTTTGTGTAGCTGTTCCAGAAACATGTCCTTGTTCCTGTGCGATAGCAGCGACTTCACTGACTAACATCCTGTCTCTGACCTCAATGCCTTGAGCAAAGTCATTGAGGCATCTGTGACGAGCACAACCCGTCATCATGTGGTCTTTGCCCTAACTCCCTTGGCTACAGACATCTATTCAACATGAAAATGGCAGAGGCTGACTGAGCTCACTCCCTCTCCATGGCTGCAGAGAAAAGATGAGCAGAAATGTTGGCAACTGCCGGGTCTGCTGCCAGGCTTAAAAGGCTGATGCCCTGAAAGCCAAACTCCAAAGCACTGCCCTGGCAGTGGGGAATCATACAGTGCAAAAGAGCATTCTCAATATTTCTGGTCAGTGAATATCAACGTATATACTTTCTCTTCCCTTTCCCAAAGATTGTCGTTGTCATCTCCTTCTGCACTCACTAACTAGACACAACTAGCCATAGGAACAGGGCCTGGCTTGGTTTCTCATGCAATTACTTTGCTGTTCAAAGGGGAGCAGAAGTTTCTCTCTGTGCAATAAGGGACAATAACAGTAGGGAAGGTAAGTTACATGGAAATGAAATTGGAAAGCTTCATTTCCCCATTCCACTAGGAACAGAAGGAAAACTTAAATCTGAGCTTAAATTTCAGTTTCCTGGCTTGGCCATCCCTTACAGCTATTTTAACCTAATGTTTTATGTGTAGTTCTCATCTAGTTTACTAGCTTTTTTTTTTTTTTTTTTTAATTCATCTCCCTGTGAAGGTATATGAAATCAAATAGGACAGACTTCTGTGGATACTGAGGAGTATATAATGGTGGATTTCAGAACATTTAAAAAAATGTCTCTCAGACATAGACATACAAATCCTAAGGGCATGGGTAGAGTTGGAACACGGGTTCCATTTGCCTGGTTTGGTTTTGAAGGAATTGTCTGAGTGTGAAATAACCTGGAATACAGTCTGTGACTTTCTCAAAAGGAAGAAAACCCTCCACTTTTATCCACATTGCAGGGGAAAAAAAAAAAAAAAAAAAGAAAAGGAAGAAAAATATTCATGATTATGAACGAATTCTTGTGGTGTGCAGTATTTTTCAAGTATGGTTTGGCTCAGATCCCATAAAATAAGAATTGACAGTAAAATACGTGAGTAGTTTCTTCTAGAGTACTTGCTACAGAGGAACAGCAGGCATTTCTCAAAGTGAAATGTCTTGTCCAGTCTGAAGAGATTGCCAAATTGCCATAAGCAAATGCACAACATGATTATCACCTCAAAAAAAAAAAATAGTTTCACAGTTCCAAAATTGCATTTTAGTCCTACATTTTCAGCTTTAGCAAAATTAACTTTGGTAGGAAAAAAGGACCCTCCCCCCAGTTACAGACTAATGAGAGGCTGTTTCAAGTTGTGACACTGTGCAGGAGCAGAAATAAGCATGGATGTTTTGAACATAGATTGTAAGCATAAGGGAATCTGTAAATAGCTAGCTCTATCTCTTCAAGGCACTGCCTGACACAGGGAGAAGGAAGTGACATCTATGCCATAGGTTTCCATATATCAATGAATCTAGCCAGTTCTTGGGTGACACCCAAGGGTCAGACACCCGTAGATATCTGGCTCATAAGGTCCTCCTTCTGTTGTTATTTACTTTCTTATGAGGTATATACCTAGGGAACAAGCCAGCCTTCAAAAGCCTTACAAGCTCCAACCCCTTTAACGTTTCTATAAATGATCTGAAGCAACCCTGGTGATCATTTAACAGTGAAACAGTAAGTTTCCCTGGTATGCCTGCCCTGCAGGGATTTGATCTAGATGATCTATAAGGTCCCTTCCAACCCAAACCATTTTATAATTCTATGAAGTTGCTACTTGGTACCAGCAGCTCACGCTGGCTCTCAGATGTTCACACAACGTGCAGTTGCTCCACCTGTTCCACTCATGCTCAAAAGTGGTGAAACCTTGCTTTTGGGTTGAGGGGAACAGGGAAAAGAGAAGGGATGGGGAAATGGGAAGGATAGGCAAAATGGGAGGGGTGGGGAAAAGGAAATACTGCATTGACACTCCTGTGCCAGCAACTAGACTAACTGCACCGGGTACAGAGCAAGTAACTTCCCTGTTGCAAGAAGGGGGGGAAAAGGGAACAACTGAACAACAATCTCTAGTGGGTGGAATTTGTATTAATCATTCTTTCACAGACTTCTTAAACATCTCCCATTCTTAACATGTAGGATGCCATTTAGTGGATGCCATGATGGGGAATAAATCCAACGAGCTGGCTCACACCAAGGAGTGGGACTGCTGGCACTCTTGCTTTTTGGGTGAAACCAAGTGGAGTTTCACTTGGCTGCCATGCAATGTTGTGATCTTTCTCCCATGCTGGGACTCCATGAGCCAGATGCTGATGGTAGGATCTGGCCAAGTTGTCCAAACAGAGGTAGCAGAAAGAGTTCAGGGTGGGAGAGAGGCCACAGCACTGCGATTGCAAGACTTATGGCCTTGCCTGTAGGGATGCATGAAACAGGAAGAGGTCTGGAGGAATCCCATGGTTGAAGCATGAAACCCGGTTGCCTGGTACCCAGCCAACAACTCCCACCATATGTTTTATGCCGTATCTTTTTGTTCTGATCTCCACATGCAACCCCTTATCTTGGCAGCTCTTTCAGAAGACCTGAGAGAGAATGGGCCTTCCCATCCAGCCCATCCTGTCTTCTCTAGATCACACAAAGCATATTTTTTGAGCAGCATTAGGATTTTATTTACTCTAGGCAAGGACACAGTTCTCTTCAACCCAAAGAGCACCACCTCAATGGGAGCTTTGCTGAAGCTTGCAATTGAGGTCTGGGAATTCAGATGTGAGTTATTAAACAAGCACAATACCAATCTCATATTATGATGATTATAACATGGTACCTTTTCCTTCCTTCTGACATCTCTTTCTTTGTACAATACATTTTCTGCTCTCGCTTGTAGCTGGGCAAGGATTGCCCCTTGCTGACGGGTGCTGCACGATCTCTCTGACCCTTACTTCATTTCCTCTTTTGAAACCACATGTTTTTCCTTTCTTTGTGCAAGGGCTCCATGGACTCCACTCACTAGCTTCACAGTGCACTGCAATAAACATAGGACAAACTGAGCCTGGCCAATATATTTTTGTACACACAATGCATATGGTACATTAATTTTATTCAACATCACCCAAAAGGTGGCAAAAATTAATGAAATTAATCAGGATTTGCAGCAGTGAATTGGTCACAATAGGACTGCTGAGGATATACTGCCAAAATAAAATCAAATAATTATGTCAGTTACTATTTTGTTCTCATTGTTTTGTAACTCCATTCCTGAAATGGGGCAACAACAACACAATCAGTCTCAATAAAATCAATTACTGGCATTTTTTCTGAGGTTGTTTTGGTTTTGTGGAGGTATAAATCCTTCTAACTTCAGTGGTATTAAACTTTGGTCATGCCTATGTGTAGGGAGAGTAAAGTCATTGGGTCAAGCTGCTGCAGCCGGTCTCAAAGTTATTGAATTTGGAAATAAATAGTTATTAAGGACCAACTGATATTAAAAAGCATTACATTAAGAATCAACTAGCTTTGGTGATCTGCTGCTTGCTATTCAGCTTAAATAATGAAAAGAGCCAGCATAAACAAGCTGTAAGTAGTCAAAACAGAGGAGAATATGGTCAGGGGGATGCAATCTTTTCAGAAAAGTGCAAGTTACAGTTTCTAAACCGTGGTGATCTGAGTGCACATCCCATACTATTGAGAACTCAAAAGGTGTGCAGCTGAACACTTGTCAAACAGTGTAGACAAAATCAGGAGCAACCTTGGAAGCTTAACAACGTGCTTTTAATAACTGTCCTTCTTTTGTACAAGCTCCACAGTACACTTACCTTGATAAAAGATAGTAAACATTTATATTTACTTAATGTTCACATGCATTCTTTAGACTGTAAACCTGAAGAATGAAAGACTCCCAGCCCCTCTATAAGGAGGAATTTACAAGTCAACATTTTTCAGCTCCAGAATGTACTTTTTTTTATTTTTTCAAAACCTAAAAATATAACTGACCTCAGGTAATCTCTGAGCCTTTCACCACTGAATTGTCATGTGGGTAATTTTGTTTTTCATATTACACTGGAGCTCTCCTGTTAAAATAATTGGCCTTCACGTGCACAAAAAGGTTCTGGTTTTCTTCCGTAGCTTGAAATGGCTTTTCCTAGTTGAGACTGACTCATTGTTAAAACAGCTAAGTCTACAGCACTTGGAAACAGCCATCAAGAAACAAAACCTTGCTTTCAAAGATGAAAGTCTTTGCTTGAAAATAAAACAGTAAAAAACATCACTACCACCTGAACTAATATATGAGAAGGAAAATGCCAAACAAATGTACATTATTTTTATTCCTGCATTACTTCCCCTCCAAAACATGCGATGCCAGGGAGAGCTATGTGCGTTGTACTGTGGGGGAGATTTCTACCATGGCCAGGCTGTGCCTAAGTGCTCCCTGGTTGCTGGTGGTTGAAGAGGTTACCTCTTCCACCACAGTTCACAGCCCTCAGCCACCACAATTCACAGCCCATGTACTAAAATAAGCCGACCCTTGCAGCAGCTTCGGCATGCCTATGGCAGGAGGTGTCAACTGCAGCAGCCCAGAGGCAAATATATCACTTGCTTTGTTTTCAGCTGGAGGGGTGGCAGAGGGATGGAGCAGACAGCTAGGTGTGGTGACCTCCAAAATTGCCCCAGAGTGAATAATTTGAGCTTGTGAGTCAGAGGCTGGAGAGACTCAAAAGCAGGTCCCTTCTCTGCAGCCAGTGAGTCACAGGACCAACTCACCAATCTCCTTCCTTCAGTGACTGTGCCACACTATTTGGTGTTTTATTTTAAACCTCAGTTTCTGGAGTTAGGTGATTAGGTATAGATACCATTTGGGATTTTTTGGTGGGGTTTTTTTGTTGTTTTTTTTTCCTTTGTATTTTAGTTTCTAGGCTTCACCTTTGTGTTGACACATAAATGCTCTGAAGGCTCAGGTAGTACAAGGTAGTACAAGGGACCTAAAGCAAAGCAGTTATGTTAATCTTTCAACTACATGTGGGGTCTGGCTCAGAATATTTGAACCTTTGATGTTGACTGTGCTCCAAAACACTGTAACAGAGCAACTAGGAGATGGATGTCATTCCACCTCAAGACACACTAAACAGGCCAAATTTCCTGAGCATTACCCTCAGCATCAAGGTTGTGTTTGTGGGGGACAATTGAGGTTGTGCTTCTTGTGAGATGGCAGACTTGGGAAATATTTTGAATTTGTTGTGCTGGAGAATGCATCTTGTGATGCCAAGCATTTCCATTTTAAGTTGCACTTCACGGATGGTGTAACTGATCTTGCAATTCATGCCTTCCTTTGATCCCCCATGAGAAAACCAGACAGGACGTGGGGGGATCGGACTTACCGATGCTAGTGCACTCCATTGTGTGGTTGTTGGCTTCCAGCCCATCGGGACACTTTTCAAGGCACTTTCCACTGTATAAGTAAAACCCACTTTTACACTTCGTGCAGAAGTTTCTGGTGAAGCAGGTATCACAGTCAGCTTTACATTCTGAAATGCAAACAGTAAACAACAATTGCTCTTTGCCATAAAGCGCTATGGGGTCTCTCCCATAAACCAGAATCACACAATTCTAGCAATGTTAAACAATCTTCAAAGGAATCAATTTATATTTAGATCTTCTTTATGGCCTGTAAACACAGTGAGGCCAGCCTTGGCATGAGGGAGGATTTAATAAGGTTGGCCTGATGCTGAACGGCCTCACACTGCTTGTCTTCTTGCAGACCTATGCACAAGGAAGACAGAGCACAGTACAACAGAACAGCAACATACTCCTTCTGCCCTACACTGACATGGCATAGGTACTAATTAACCCCATTGGGCACAGGTAGTTGGCCAGCTCCACTCTGTCTATCTTCATTCATCCAGAAGAAATAAAAATATGCCAGAATTTAGAGTCTGATTAAGATTGTTTTGCGTCAACACCTTTTTCTTCTTTTTTTTAATCAGTTCCCCGATGCTTAACTAGATGTCTTGTAGTATTTCATATATTCTCTATATGACTACCCAAATTGGCATTAGTGGTATATTTCCCAGTTCTCAGATATTTTTAAAAGAAATACATAAAGACTTTTGTATGGCACAGCTCATGTCTAATATGCAAGGCCACACACTGCTGAAGAGTGAACAAATATTTTACAGTGTCAAGTTACTCTGTAAGACTTTACTCTGGGGTCTGTTCATTAAATAACTTTTATTACCAGGTAAAAACTGGGAGGGTTGCTTGGCCGTCGCTCTTATGTTTTTATATCACCTGTGGGATTAAAAACAGTGAATTCAACAACAAAAAAGAGGATTGAGGAGGACATTGTGATCTTTTCCAGTTCATTTATGGTTCAAAATACATAGTGGGGTCAAAATGTTGCCTGAGCAGTAAAGAACAGAGTTGGGTTCTCTGTCTCCCAGCCTAGAGGCAACAGTTCTTCTCCTGAATCAGGCTGGAACCTGTCCAGCTGGAACATGGCCAACTGCATTTAGAGGACTACACTGAGTGTGAGACAAGCTAGAAAGAGACCAAGGCAAACTGCATCTCCCAGGCATGCCACCTGCCGTCTTCTCTCCTTGCTGCAGCAGTCAGATGGGTAAAAGCAGTGGATTAAATGGTTCCAGCCACTGAGATTCAGGGTCCCTTGGCCCCCTCTCTTTGGAGCCGCTGCTGCTCCCTCTTGCTGCTGGAGAGCAGTGCCAGGAACCCACTGGCATGTCCCTTTCGTGTGGGGGTGTAGAGGAGCAGACCATCACCTTGGTGCTAAGCAGGTCATTCATGCAGAGCTGGAATCTCTGAGTTTTAGGCCATTTTGGGGTCTTCCACCCTAACTTTTTGCTTGGGTTTTCATTTAGTGCACTACTATAAAAGAACTAAACAGATAAAGACATGGCCTGTCAGTCTGCTTCTTTGTTCACTTGACTCCTCAGGGGACACAGCATTCAAGAGAGAACTAACAAATCCATTCTCTTCCCCTCTCCCCATGACTTACTTGCACACTTATTAATGTCGGGATACCGTGTCCCATAGTATCCGCTTGGACACGAGGAAAGACATACTCCAATCTGTTTCATGCCAATCCTCTCCAGAACAAAAAAGAGCCTGGGCTTACATGACAGGCATCCGTTGTAGTCAGAACATGTAGCACACCCTCCTTGGCAACCCTGGCTCACGTTAGGATGCACTGAGAAAACAAACATTAAAAAAAAGAAAAAGGGGTAAGAGAAAAAAGGTGTTAGACAAGATCATGAAATAATGGTTCCTCTGTACTTGGAAGGGTGGACCATCCACCTCTTACAGCACTTGCACGTTGTTTAATTTTTTCTTGAATGTCTTATGACCCAACAATTAATTTCAGTGATAATTTCATCTACATAAAAATGAGAAGCTCAGCTGAAATGCTCCCATCTTGCAGAAATAGCTAGCAGCATGTTATATTTGAAATAGATTTTGTGAAACAGCAGCATCCTAGAGAACACTTATTTTTCTTTGTTATTTTCAGTAGCTTTTCTACCTTGTATGCACTTGGCCCAGCAGGTAAATACATGTTCACTTATCTGTGCTTTCCCTAGCTGGATGATTAAAAATCAACCTAGTGTATAATTTTATTCATTTACTAAGTTCCTTTTGATTGAGTTATGCTGTGCAGGAATATGGCCTTGTAAGATGTGAAGCTAATTTGCCTTAATAAAGAGACACAGGAGACCCATCCTTCTCACCCTCCTTCTTTCCCTGGAATGTTCTTTCTGGTATGTTTTTAATCTCTAACAATTACAACCTGATGTTCAGACTTAACTGTGGCATTTACCCTGCTCCAGTCCCAGCATGGAGCATAGGTAGGATTATATTTGCCTTTCAAATGAATTGTTCTAATTCTTCAGACAAGGAAAGGAAAACTTACTACACTCACTGCTGAAGACTATTCATTTCTTCTTTAGAAGTTTTGGGGTAGCAGACATGAGGATGCTATTGCAGACTTTTCAGTAGCAGAGATTATTTCGTGTATTATTTCTCAGTGATAAATAATAAACTTTTGTATCTTCCTGTACTTCAGAAGTTATTACCTACTTCTAATTCCTTCTTGGTTGCCTTCTTAGATAGGAGCTAGGTCTGAAAAATAAATAACATACCTCTGTACTTTGTTCAGTTAACAGTTTTGGCGAAAAAGGCATGGCCCATGAAAGGGAAAAGCACTCCTCTATGATTTGAGGTTTTGATGACCAGTCCCATGACCCGAGAAACCTCAAAGGGAGTTCAAGTGAACTTTTCCTTTTTCATTGATGCAACGAGGAATGAAAGGTTATTTCTCTCAGTAGGGTGGAACATGTAGGAGAAGAGCAAACTTTGGCCCTGCTGCAGACAATCAATTTCAATGAGATTATAAGAACCCAGTTCTCCATGCCCCTCAAGAGGCTCACTTTGTAAAACAATCTGGAGGAAAATGTTTTTCCACCAGGGCACACCACTGCTATGAGAGTAGACTGCTTTCTGCATAGTGTGAAGCTGCACCCCAATTCAGTTATCAAACTTGTTTTCACTGGACTCTCAAAATACTGAGTGCTCAATAAGTATACCATTTTTTTTTCTAAGAAGGTTCCAAGGATACAGAGTACATTCACTTTGAAGTTAAGAGCCTGAAAAAATTGCTTTCTTTTTAAAGTTAAGCAAATAAAAATGTCCTTCTCTCTTCCTTGCCTTGTGGCTCTTGTATGAAGCTACATCCAAAGGCAGACACAGTTATATGATCTAAGAAGCTGACATTATTTAAAAACTATCTGTGACTTTCCTTCATGAAGTCTGACAGTAGGAAGAAAAAGGAGCTGAAGTGCAAAATATTTGCCATCAAAGCTGCTATATAAAATACGGATGATAACTTTTGATGGGAAACATATTATGTGTGAGCACCTATGACATGTCAGACAATACTTTATTACCAAAAGATTATAGCTATCTACAGCTAAGATCCATTGCACGGCTAATTTCCATCTCCCCTCTCACTTTAGGAGTATTAAGTCTATAAAAAAATATTTTTCTAAGCATTTTCACAATTTCTGCCTCCTTTCATGCATTCCAGATACATCTCACACAAATAACATAGGAAAAAAAAAAAAAAAAAAAGAAAGAAAGAAAGAAAAGAAAGCCTGTAGTTCCAAATGGAGAATGATATTGTTAGTATTACAGAGCAAGGAATAAATTAAAATTAAACCTCATGTGGTGAAATCTGGCCGTGGTACACCTGGTGTAAGCTTTGCTTCAATTTTCTTTACCTAGGTCAATGGTAAGTAATGCATATCCACTATAAGAAACTCTTTGAAGTCTACAGGTGAGAAAGCACTAGGAGAGCACAAACTATTCCTGTTAGCCACAAGTTTTAGACATGGCAAGTGGGGCAGAGAGAGGTCAAGTCTCTTGGTAGAGGGGCAGGAACTGTGGACTTTTTGGTTGGGAACTGGCTGCAGAACCAGGAGGTCTGGGCTTTAGCATTGCAAAAAGATCCAAGAAATGCTCTTGCTTGTTGGTCTTTGGTGCAACCTGCTCCGTTATAGAGACAAATGAAATGAAACATAAAAAATCCTCCACAATCCTCAGAAGTGATTTTGGTGTAGATTTAAGTATTCTATGCACAGGCTGTTTCAGAGCAGTGTCTACCATTAGAAATGACCCTACCAGCCATCTGTCTTCTTATATTGAAACACTCTTTGAGCAGAGTGAAATCCTAGACTCTCAAGAATGGAAAACATAGCACAGTAGAGGGCAAAGCAAGTGGTGGGAGCACAGAGACCCATGACAGGTTTTCTTCCCCATCTCTTACACAAGTGTCAGCCTTCTGACTCATCAGGTACAAAGTACGTATGTACAGGCCCGCGATTAGCATTAGGTCCAGAATACATCCCTCCATTTTTCTGCTTATAAAATATAAATACTGGAGATCAGAGAAAACACCAATTTAATCTTGAACTATTCTCTTTCCC
>NW_009953496.1:3886552-3894260 GCF_000747805.2 Chaetura pelagica | reverse complement strand
CCCTGCCCAGCTTTAAGCCCTTTTTGGCTTAGAGGCCTTTTTTTTTGTGCAAGCTGTTTGTGCAGATATTAGTTTTAAGCCTCATTAGCAAATGAAATCACTGAGGATTTTCCTTTCTCAGAATATTTTCCAGAGTGCTGCTCTGGAAACAATGAGTTGTGATCTCTCTGTTAAAAATAGAACACTACGGAAAAGGAGCTGAATTTGAACCTGAACTTTCAAAGATGAGACAAGAGGTTTTGATGGCATGCAGGAAATACATTCTAAATATTTCAATGAAATTTTTCTATCAGTTTTACTTATAGATTCAAATTTATGGGATCAAAAAAAGAGAAAGAAATGCAGGAGGAAGCCAGGTGGGCATATCTTCTGTCAGCCCGGTGAAAAGCTCGAGGTAGAAGATTCTTTGCCCATTTGCTGCAGCTGAGGTACAGTGTCTCGTTGCCAATCTTCAACAACAAGATGTCCATCTAGAGGCTCACTCTTGAAATGGATGTGCTAGACAAGTGAAATTCATCCTTGCTAGAGAGCTGCTGCTACTCCTGGTTTCTAGGCCTTGTGTGTTCTGACAGGAAATCTTTTAACAGGCAGAGGTGCTCTGGAATTCAACCTCCCCAGTTGAGCTTCCCCACACCATGAGACCCAGGCCCTACCCTTGGCTTAACCCACCACATGACACCTGTGGGGACACTAGTCCTCATGGTGGGGGGTGGCATTTGGGATAGGATATCCCATGGGTTCTTGTAATGCTTGATAGCTCTGTGCCATCACTGGCCTTCATTTTTCTCTCTCTCACCTAGTGTGAAGCAGCTGCCTGTGGCAGTGACCTGCAAAGAATACTTCATGTTAAGCAGAGCTCCTCTTAATCATGCAGGCAGTTCTTTAAGCAAATGCAAACAGCATTTGGCAGTGAGCTCTTCTAATGAGAAAGTCATTATGGAATTTGGTTTGCAAACCACAGCGTATTTCCTCAGGATCTTTCTTGGGCAGCGTTTCTCTGTGTGGAACAGACAATGGTGAGGGAAAAACACTGAACCAACGTGTAGGCAACATGCAGAGCAGAGCAAAGCAGAGCAAGCAGAAAGCCCAGGAGTGGTGGAATAGCACTGGAAGAGCAAGTACACATGGTCTTGGTAAATTAGTATTCCCAATGCTATATAGATTGCCAGTCTGGGGCAAGATGAAACCTGAGCTCAATTTTGCAGGCTAAGCTCTTTTTGACCGCTTGGACTTAAATCCCCCTAAAGGGAGGCAAGGGACATGATGTGTCGTGATGGTGCAGCAGCTGGGCTGTGCCAGGAAGATAGACCCATATGCAACAGTCACTACATTGAATTGGCCATAGGTTTTCTGGGGTGAAACCAAGCTAATGGTGATAGCTGAAGAACGTGGACTCTGTCTGGGGTGGCCTTGCAAAAGGAGCAGAAAGCAAGAATCAGTCTAAGAGTCAATGGATAAAGGCATAACTTTGTTTCTCTTTAATATTTCAACACGGACCTGTTGGATTGAGTCCAGAGGAGGGCCACAAAGATGATCAGAGAGCTGGAGCACCTCTTCTATGAGGACAGGCTAAGAGAGCTGGGGTTGTTCAGCCTGGAGAAGAGAAGGCTTCAAGGAGCCCTTATAGAGGCCTTCCAGTACCTGAAGGGCCTACAGGAAAGCTGGAGAGGAACTTTTTACAAGGGCTTGTAGCAACAAGACAAGGCAAAAGGATTTTAATCTGGAACAGGGTAGATTTAGGTTAGACATTAGGAAGAAACTCTTTAGTGCGAGGGTGGTGAGACACTGGAACAGGTTGACCAGGGAAGTTGTGGATGCCCCCTCCCTGGAGAGGTTCAAGGCCAGGTTGGATGGGGCTCTGAGCAACCTGATCTAGCGGGGGGTGTCCCTGCCCATGCAGGGGGGCTGGATCTAGATGATCTTTAAGGTGCCCTCCAACCCAAACCATTCTATGATTCTATAATTCTATAATTCTGTGATTTGTGCTTTACAGATACTTCAAGGTTTCTAAGAGGGTGGTCACTCCTCCAGAGATTTGCCTGACTTTAATTTATTTCAGAGCAATGCTGCCTTCTGTGGTACAAAACACAAAACAAAGAAGATCCTCAAGTGTCCTCCTGTGTTTTGAAGGCAAAAGATCCTGTAAGGATGAAACAAAAAATAATCCTAAAACATCTGCCTCGCTTGACAGAGTGTTTTCCTCAAGAAGCACTTCCCATCTTGGGGAAAAGAAACCAACCAGTTTTGTTCACCAAGCATCAACAGTTCTAAAGAGCAACAGAAACATGAGTATGCACAATCCCACAGTCTCAGGGAGTATCCATAGCTGTGTTGTAGTGGTGTCTACAAGCAAGGAGGCCCTCAGCCCAAATGGCCAAGATCTCACTGGGGAATGCCTCAGCATTATTACACACGTCTGACAAAGTGATCCTGAAAATTAAGTATACTGACTGCCAGAACACATTCCCCTGAGTTTGTTAGAATGAGAATCAACAGGCTGAAAAATCTCACCAAGGGTGCAGAGTTTTATGCAGTCTCCTAGCATCTTCAGCACAACAGAAATCAGCCACAGCAACCACAAATGGCTCCTTCTCATTCCAGAGAGTTTTGTAAATAAACTGAAAAATTCTTTTCATGGAGAGAGAGGGGAAATTGACTTTTTTTTTCCCATGTACTATGGAACACTACCAAAATTCAAGGATCCAGGAAGTTTAACCAGTATAGAAACCAAAGGTGTTCCCTGAAGCAAGTTGACTTAAGCACACTGGTAGTGATGGTAAAGGTAGGACCAGGTTATGCAATACCTTCTCACATCAGGTTCTAAATCTTATAAGCAAGCACAGATCTTATTTTCAGAGTCAGCTGTGGTTGTTTCCAAATATCCACATTTCAAGACTATATACATTATGAAACTTCTCTAAAAATGGAAAACTGAATTACATTATCTCCTCCTTACTGTCTAGATAAGACCTGTTGTAGAAGGGGAAGTATGGAATCAATAAGGACTAGTAACCTAATCATTGTATAACTCAATGGTTGTATAACCAACATGTCATGACACTTGTCAGACTCAGCTACTTGCAAATAAAGCATCTGTGCCGAGATAGAACGAGGAGGCATGAGTTTTAGAAATAAATAATATTTAATGCACATATATTTAGACAGTATTTTAATACTCTAATCCTGCAACAGGCCGTTATGAAGCTCCCCAGTTGGCGTTACACTGTTCATATGCACACAGAACTCCAAAAACAGTTGTCAACATCACTGTCACTCCCATGACTCCTCAGTCTCTTCCCTACTAGAGATGCAAGTAAAAAAGCACAACTGTATATTGCACATGGTCATTCTTTGAAATACTGTCGTTCTGCTTGATTTTCTGATTGATGCTAGCATTCCATCTGTTGCTTATGTGTTTCTAACAAAGCTCATTGGTGCTCAGGTTGTCCTGGTGGTAGGTAAGCCTGAGTCCTGGCCCCCCCAAGCCTCACCCTCTAAAAAACTTTTGCTTCTCCTGTTTTGTTCTTTTAAGATACTGGAGACTTTTACTGTTGCGTATTGCACAGATGCTCATGTACTTCCAGCCTGCATAAGGATCACTCAGCTCATACTGTCAACATTACACAACTACAGTAGCATTTGCAAGTTTCCCGTTTCCCACAGGGTCTTTTGAGACCAGGGTTTTTCTCTCAAAGTTTTGTTTCAGAAACCACAGAAAGAACAGCAGGATGTAACAGATTTCACTTTCCATGCTGGGGACTAGGGAGAAGAGTTTCAACAGCAAAAGCATGTAATCCCATGTAGAAGCTACCATTTTCTATTACCATGTTTACAGCATTAAAAAATTAATAAACCAGACAGCAAGCCAGCCCACTGCCTTGGCATTGCTCAGATGTGCCTTTGGTCAATTACTTAATATCCTCTCAATTTTGTATATTTTCCTAAGCAAAACTGATCAAAAGTTTGTACTGAATTAAATATTTTTTTCTGCGTAACGATTAGATTCATACTTCAGCTAAATAAAAGCACCAAATTATTTTCTTTGCAGTAGAAGTGTTCTGGACTAATGCCTGCAAACATTGAAGTGGAACTTGTCTCTTTGAATTTAAGTCTCGCATCGAGATTTCAACCCAGATTATAAATATAAGGAGTATCACAGCACTGGAAGGTCTCTAAAACTTGTTTTCCACAATCTGTAACCCAAATTTTAGTAAAGGAAGAAGGGTAAATTCTCCAGGCCAGAGACACAAAATACTGTCTAAAATTCCAAGTTTACATTATTGATTAAAATACTAATTCCAGTGACTGCTTCTCTGCTGTAAAGCTGTGTAGCAATGCATATGCTATCAACAGTCAGGAAATGATGACCCAACTATTTTCACCTTTCCCTCATGCCACTGGGACCCATGCCAGTCTAAAATAGAAGTCAACAGGTTTTGAGTGCAAAGCATGAACAGCACCATATGAAATCATATTGAACTCTGATGGAAAACAGACAAGAGACTTCAACACTAGTCAGCTAGAACTCACTGACAGAAATCCTGGCCCATGAAAGCTGAAGGCAAAAGTCCTGCAAAGAGATGGGAGTGAGAATTTCACTAATTTGTTAATCAACACTAGGGCAGTCCATGGTTTGGAGTACAGATATATGATTTTAAGAGAGCAGTGTGATTGCATGGCCCATTTTGATTGGAATTAAGACCAGGAAGGTTTAAGTAGGCGTCTGATTCCTGAAAAACTGACTCAGTTCAACAGCTCCACATGCCTGTGAAGTAACTATGAATGGCACGTAGTTAGAGCTGGTTTCATCACCCCTTCTTCGTGCTGCCCTCCCTTTGAAGTCTGAGCCTTCCCCTCCCAACTGCCTTCACTGCCTCACACTCTGACCCACATGAAAGAAATTTAGGGCTCACACCAAACATAATTCCCTTCCTAAAAAACTCTAATACATATAACATGGCTGCAGTGCTGCACAGCAGGCAATTTACAGTTGACTTAAAAACACACCAGGAGGTATTTGAGTGGAATTGTTGGGGTGCTGGGGATAAAATCAAGACTTGTCCATTTTGTGCTTAGGCAGAGATACAGTTCAGTTTTTATGTGGTGGTGTGCCACCACTTCTCTGAGGATTTGTGGGCCAATCAGCTCAGTTGATTGCAAGAGAAAATGAATTAAAATTAATTAAAACTTGTTAAGTTTGAGGGTTTTCTTTAATGTGACATGTGCTCTTTACACCCAAACCAATTAGCAGTAAAATGCTGACACATCAAACTTTCCAACCAGGTGAATTAATTGGAAGCTTATGCACAGGCTGTATCTGAAAACAGGAGCTGCAGAGTGCTAGGGGCTCAGTGACTGTTGTCACCAGCAGTTGCACAAGCTCTGGGCAGCCGTGCAGGGGAACGTCAGGCAGTGCTATTATGACTTCAGACGTCAGTAAACCGTTCAATCACAGCTATCTCTCTGAACCTAGCTTGCCTGCAGCAATCCTATTGGGTGCCTTAGTGGTACAAAGAGGTCTGGGCAAAAGACAAAATGCCCCATTGTCCCCTCGCTGCCCCCTCCAGCATTGAAGACACCCTCCAGGGTGGCTGGGTCAGTGTTGGAGGAAGCCAGGTCCCTTGTACCCATCTTCTCGCCCCATGCTTGTCCCATGAAGAGCAGCCCCATGGCCACCACTTCCCTTGCAGCCTGAGGCTGAAAGTTGTCGGGCTGCTCCAGCCTCTTGAGGATGCCCTGGAGAGGACGTGCAGCAACCAGGAAATCATGTTAATTGCTTAAAGGGCTCTGAATATTTTGCTCTCCTCAGATGTCTACCTGTGAGGATCAGGGGATGATCAGAATGCTATTTCACAAGGATTTTTAAAAGTAGGATTAATGCAAAATTTCCATAAAATGCAAAAGTTATGAAATATGCCACTATACATATATATATGTTTTGCTTTGTTGGGAATATTTGGGTTAACATTTTAAAGCATTCATATTACATAAAATAATGCAAAATTAAACACCCAAGGTGGAGAAAATAATTTAAACTGAAACCTTAGAAAAATGAGTTCCAGAAGATGTAAGAGGGTTTTTTAGTATTATGAAAAATGCTTCTTTTTTAATTCTAAAAAAAAAATAATAAATCAGTCAGAACTGATTTCTATATTTAAACGTAGTGACAAATTCTAATAGAATTTAATTCTGTCAATGATTCTTCAGGTGGCTTTAATTTGAAATAATATTAATAACATAAAGATTATAAGGAATGGTAAGATATAACCTTTTAATTTAAACGAAAAAAGGATTTCTAAAGGTAAAAAAAATAAAGTGAGGCCACCTATTGACAACACTGGGTAAAGAAAAAAAATGTATATAATTATATATAAACTAAAGAATTAAATATCTAGGAAATTTACAGTCAGTGTTGAGTGTTATTAAATATTTTATAGGAAGAACTGTAAAGCCAAAGGTTTTGAAGCTACTTTAATGGTTTTCTACAAGAGAAAAAAAAGAATATGTGTTTTTAAAAACAGTTTAACCTAAACTGAAGAAAAAAAACAGTTTCCAAGATTAATGGTTAATCCATGAATTATTATTTTTAGGGATGACTGTCTTGTCTGATATATTACTTAGTAGTGTTGATGCCCATCAAATGTGGTATCTGACACTTTTCATGCACAGTTGAACAAGTGGTCTTAAAAATATACTTTTGCTAAAGCATTTCAACAAAAACAATGGTAGGAGTCTCATAAATTAGGCTGAATCACAGCAGTATCCTGAGGGCACATGTTTAACCTTGCACTACACGTGCAAGTAGAAATTTGTGAGACACCTCTTCCTTCCCAACTTGGTGCACAACGAAATGATCCATTTGCTGTTTTGTGGCCCGAGAAAGCTGCTTCTTCAGGTGTCAGATGCCTTAATCAGCTTGCAAAATATCCTTGGCACTTTGCAACAGTGGTCCATTGAAGAACGTTTTTCTAGTAATTTCAGTAATGAGGAAGAGGGGACTGTTCAGTTCTCTTTTGTCACATAGTGAAGTAATTAAGTTAAGCCGATGCAGAATAAATGATAGAAATAGAACTCGTTGAAAACCAAACAACCCCCAGATATTAGAAAAATATGAAATCACAGCAGTTATTTTTAAGCACCCAATATGATGCATATTTGGCAGCTCAACTGGTGGCTGGTGGCTTGTGGCACCGTGTTGGGCTGCCATGAGATGGGGCTTGGATTTAAAATGACCGCAACAACACCACTCCAAATGCCAGGCTGCTGCAGCAAAAACTGGGATAAAAAATGACACAGGCAGATGCCAAAAAGCAGTAAGTAAAAGGAAAGGTTGAATTGTGCCCTAGTATGAACACATCCTTCTTAACTTACTTCTTGATCTGGAGCTGCGTGAAGCCAGCCAAGCAATTTGCTCTCATGCAGACACAGCAGTTCTTCATGAGTACGTGCCCCCACTGACAACAAGCAAAGTTATACATATAGAGGATTCTGTTCTCGGATAGAGTGATGGACCCAGTTATGAACCTGTAAAATATAGACCACTGGAGGTCTTCATAGTGTTAGAAATAAGGAAAAATTATTGTGATGGTATCTGTTCCCCACCCCCAGCACAGATGTATACACAGTCTGGTACACATAAGAAAGAAACAAACAGCTTGGAAGAAATAAAAGCAATGGTTAAACTTTCAACATACAGTTACTTTGTCTT
>NW_009953496.1:3866100-3886399 GCF_000747805.2 Chaetura pelagica | reverse complement strand
ATCTCCCTAACAGCACCACTGAGTTATGTGCTTTTGGAGAAACAGAGGGTTCTTGGATTTGAAGGTTGGTGAAGTTGTCTGCTTAGGGTCCCCCTTCCAGCACTTGAAGGTTAAAAATGTTAGCATCCACATTTTTAAAGGCAGAGCTTCCAATGAGACAACTAAACTCTTGCTTCATTCCTATATGCCTAACCTGATTTTCAGAGTGCCTGTGGAAGATGCATATGGTCAGAAATCAGAAAAAGAAGATAGCTATTTAAGAGTTCAATTAAACAATTGCTGCTTCACTTCTAGAGTCAAACTTATAAGTTTTGGCCTGTTATCTTTGCCCTTCAATTTCTTCATCTGCAAGGGTGAAATGATACCTGTTCCCCAGGAGTCCTGAGGTGTTTAATTCATGGATATTTGCAATATGTCCTCAGCTTTGGCTGAAGTTCCTGGCTTCTTTGCACATGCAATTGCTTCCTATGCAATTCAGTTCCTGGCACTGCATTAAACCTTGCTTTATACAGGATTCTCTCAAATACATCAGATTATTCTGAACACAACTACTCAGTCACAGGTCCAAGTGTGGTAGCAATTTATTGCAGTCACTCGCACAACCTTTCCATGCAGAGATTTCAAAGGCAAACTGAGACAAGTTGAGAAGCCTGTTCTTTTAACTTTCTGATTTCTGCTCTGTGACTGAAGAGATTAGATTATTGGAAAACATGCTATTAGCACTGGCTTGCAGCCAAAGGGTCTGCTACGCATTCTGCAAGGGGTGCTGTACTCGCTGTAAATTAAGGAAAAGAGCTGGATAAGTTACTCCAGTGAGGAATGTTCCCTTTGGGAATTGTCCACAGCAAACGAGAGCTGTGGTTGGTGAGCAAAGAGCAACAGGGAGAAGAAAAATAACAAAAAAGGTCAGAAATTTCAGGGAAATAAAAGACCCTTTTTCTCCTCTATACTGAGCACCAAGTTAATAAGCTTTAATGTTTGTTGATGCCTTTTATGTTACTTTCTGAATACCCAGACCAAATTGAGGGGAAAAAAAACCCCAAACAATTACCTTGTAAGCCCATGCTTGAATTCCTCCACACTCAAAAAAGCACATCAGCATATGGTTACCTTCACACATGTGTTTCAGACATCTTGACTTCAATTAGACTTAAATACCTGATTAAAATTAAGGACACATTCTTGAATAGAGTCTCTTGTGCTTGGAGCAGACACATATCTTCCTGAAGTAGAAAAAGCCTAACTCTTAACATGCTAACTTTGAAAATAATGCCTTGAACTTCTCAGCCATTAACTAATTCAAAGTTTAAGCTATTTTTCATTTTTAAACTTTTCAATATTTTTAGATAATTTTAAAGTAGAGAAAATAAAATATAAACTATTTTCAACATAATTACTATGTTTTCATGATGTTCCAGAGAACAAAACCATTATTATTTTCTCCTTTTTTAAAAAAAGATTAAAATAACAAATTCTCTTCCCTAGTTCAGCAGAGAAAAGCCCAGCTATGTGAATTCAAAGGTCTTATAAAAGGCTTCTGGTACTACTTTATTAACTTTTTAAAATTAGTGCTTATGCATTTCAAATCACTGCCATTATATTTGGGAATAAGATTCCTACAGTGCTTGGAGTTAGCAGCCCTGTTTCTTTGCATCTCTGCAGGAGATCCAACACAGATGCTAATTTCATTGCTTTTTTAATATAGAGGTTTTCAGCTTTGAGATTATTAAATAACTTTATAAGAGGCTACTAAACTATATCCTGATAGGAAAGAAAACAGATTGCTTTGATTTCTGTAAGAATCAAACTGGTTTCCTATCAAAGGAGAGACTCACAGCCCATTCATTAATCTCAAGTATCTTTTTCAGCTTAAATCTGCTGTTTACTGTGTAATACTTTCCATACCAACATCATATGTAACACTTCATATGGAAAAAAAACCAGTACAACAAAGGTGTTCTTGCAGAAAATCAGGAAGAGGTGTTCAAAGGGAAGCGAAGTGAAAAGGAGGCCAAATGATCAGGGAAAATTATTACAGCGTTTTTCACTGACTTGTGAGAAAGACAATAAATATAAATATCACAGACCAAACTGTGATTTCAACCATCTGTAAAGAACCCCGAAAACACAATGTTAACAAATAGCAACAGCAGCAGTAAGGCTCCAAATACATGTGTAGTTCTGTAGGACCTTTCACCCTGAGGTCCTCAAGGCACTTTGTAGCAATCAAGTAAGATGCAGCTCCATGTTGTAAGTAAATGCTTTAGGCATTGTATCAACTTACTCTTAGGTGACTGCAGCAGCTTTTTAGCAACACATGTTTGAAGCAGAGAGGGAATGCACTTGATAGCTGCTATAACCAGTCTGATCTAAGACATTTGAGGGACCTCTAGGGCTGAAATAGCATCTCTTACCAGCAAACCCAGCCTTATTGCTATAGGCCTTGTTCCACTTTATGTCGCAAGGAGGAGGTGTAGCCATGTCATTGCCAATGCTGAAGAAATAGTTTAGCAGTAAGGATTCAGAAGGGTCAAGGCATCATCTCACTTCTGTTTTCTTCCTCTGAAGGTCCTTAAGCTTTGAAGTGTCTTGGTGCTATATAATGCCTGAGAGCTGCTAGTGGCAGGTGGAGCAGAGCCATGAGAGAAGGCGGCACTGGGACTTCTTCATGGTCTTCGCTTCCACCAGGAGCACAGTTGCTTGATCACAACATAGGAACAGCACTGTGGTAGACCCTGCACCAATTCTTCTGTTATGACTTTATAAGCAAAGAACAGCTCCATGAAGGTTTAGCACCAAGAGTTACACTGGCATAGAACAGGGCTGAGATCAGACACATTAAAGCCTCAGTCATGCCTTTTCCTAGATACAAAAAAAGCAGAGTAAAAACTGCACCTAGCTCAATAGAGTATTTTCTTCAAAACCAGCTTTTCCCAAGGCACACTCTAAACCAGCACCTCTTACCCTAGGTGGAAAAATTTCAGTCTGTAATTACTCATTCCCCATAAAATATCTGATACTGTAAAGCTATCTGCTATGGGAGGTAAATGTACAATGGACCACTGGTTGGAAATGATCATCAGTGAGTCTCAACTGCATTATCCAATGGTGCAGTCAACATCCTGGAGGGAAGGGAAGCCATCCTGAGGGACTTTGACAGGCTTGAGAGGTGTGCCCATGCCGACCACATGAAGTTCCACAAAGCCAAGTGCAAAGTCCTGCACATGGGTCTAGGCAACCCCAAGCACAATTACAGGTTGGGTGGAGAATGCATTGAGAACAGCCCTAAGGAAAAGGTATTGGGGGTGATGGTTGATGAGAAGCTCAACATGAGCTGACAATGTGCAGTTGCAGCCCAGAAAGCCAATTGTGTCCCAGGCTACATCAAAGGAAGCATAGCCAGCAGGTCAAGGGAGGTGGTTCTCCCCCTCTATTCTGCTTTTGTGAGACCCTACCTGGAGTTCTGTGTCCAGTTATGGAGTTCCAAAAACAGAAAAGACAAGGAACTGTTGGAGTAATTGCAGAGGAGGGCCAGAAAGATGATAAAATGGCTAGAGCACCTCTCCTATAAGGACAGGCTGAGAGAGTTGAGGTTGTTCAGCTTGGAGAAGAGAAAGCTCCAGGGTGACCTTATAGTGGCCTTCCAGTACCTGAAGGGGCTACAGGAAAGCTGGGAGGGACTTTTGACAGGAGTGAATAGTGATAGGGTAAAGGGTTATGATTTTATAACCTGGAAGGGGGTAGATTTAGGTTAGACATTAGAAAGAAATTCTGTAGTGTTAGGGTGGTGAGACACTGGAACTGGTTTCCCCCTCCCTGGAAGTGTTCAAGGCCAGACTGGATGGGGCTTTGAGCAATCTAGTCTAGAGGGAGGTGTCCCTGCTCACGCAGCGGGGTTGGATCTTTAAGGTCTTTTCCAACTCAAACCATTCTATGATTATATTCTATGATTCTCTGATCCTATTCTATAATTCTCTGATCCAAGACAAATTTCAGAAAGCTCTGGTAGTTAATCATTACAACAGTCTCAGAGGAGGCAGTACAATCTCAGTTACATGTGTGCTTCAAATAAGAGGTCTTTCTAAAAGTGTGCTGTTGTTTAACCATAAATTGTTGTGCCTGAGAAAAGATCCATTGAGTGGGTCCTACAGTTTTTGCTGGACACTTTCAGACATCTCTCATGGCTGCATCCCTGGCTGGGAGCTCTACGTGCTGGCAAGCCAGCTGTTTGTTAGCATTTTGCCTTAAGATAGCATCAGCAATATCATTGTTTTCTTACTCACAATGAGTTCTGTTATGCTCATCAATCTGATTCTCATTACATAAAAAAAGGGAGAGATCGAAATAATTGTGAATAAATGCAAATAAAAATACCATATTTTTAATATAGGGTGATGATGCAATATTTTCTTTGTGACTTGAGAACTACTTGCTTCACAGGAGTTTTCAGAAATAAAATAAACTTCAGTTTCCTTAAAATAAACTCCGCATTGTTGCCTTACAAACAAAATAGGTTTTTTATGTCTCATAATGTTTCGATGTAGCATATCTGCTGGATGAGGCATTAGTGTAAGTAAACAGATGGTAGGAGACTTGTTGATTTTACCACAATATATTTGTGCAGGACAGAGAAGGGGAGAATCTCAGGAAAGTATCCTCCTGGTTTTGCGTAATTTTCTCTTGCTTTGTCCTATCCACTTGTCTAACACCGTTCAACATTCATATGAAATTACTGGCAAAACAAAAGAAAATTAACAGTACCCTGCCAGTTTTAAAAAACTAAACATATATCTAAAATGCTTCAACTCTATGGTTTTTTCCTCTGTTTATTCTTTAAATGAGAGAAAATTAAGAATGCACGAGTAAATTAGTACTTTGTAAAGGTTGTAAAATACGGAATGTTGTTTCATGGAAAAAAATGAGTTAAATGACACTTCTTTCCTTTCAAAAAGCAGAAGGAATAACAAGTTATTCACTGTCCCTATCTGTGCATTGATGGAGATACAGAAGAAGATAATTTTCCTTACATCCTACCTTACATTCATCATCCTTGACACTACCAAGAAGCTCAGGACAGCTTCCTCACTCTCTCATCCTTCTGTCTACTGGCTCTAGCAGGGGAAGATTGTTGGCACCTGGAATCCTACACCCAAGTTCACCAAGACCAAGGCCTAGAGAAAACTATGGCTTTCTGTCTCCTGCTTTTGGACATGAAAAACATGTGGTGCAAGGCCAGACCCAGCCTGTAGCAGTCACTCTCTGGCAAACAGCTACTGGCTTCAGCCAAATGTCGAAGATGGCCCTGCCTCAGCAGCACCTCAAAAAATGCACAGCACCCATTGGAGTCAGGCACATCACTGCCTACACCTAGAGCCCATCCCATACTCAGGAATGGGTGACAGCAGACATTACTCTCTCCTGCATTCTTGATGCCAGCCCAACATCTGAACTAGTAAGGAGGCTGTTAAGAACTTTTTTGCCTCCTCCCTTTAACTTGTCAAAGCCAGCTTCAGGAGATTGCAAGCATTGTATTTTCCCCTTCTCTTTCTCTGGGGTACCCTCAGCATCAAACTGATCAGTGATGGGATTACTCAATGATTCAGCATGTCCCTGCTCAGCAGCTCACACCCAACTTTCCCAGCTGGCTTTTATTAATTTCTTCAGTAAAGGTATAAAATCACATGTAGAAAACAACGACTGTAAGACTGGAAAGTCAGATGTGGTTATGAAACTAAAATGAAAGAATGAACAACACAGAACATTTCTAGAAACTAGTTATTTTCTTTAAGGTAGAGGAAAAGGAAGTAGAAAGGAACTGCCAGCTTAAAAAATTAGGAATTATGCCTTACATGCATTATTTCTGACTACCAGACATAATCACCTTAGGAAAGCATCACAAGTGGCCTGGATAAGCTTCAGGCCTTCTTGTCTGCAGGACCCAACCACTGGAAGGTGGACACTGAAGCCAAGTCTTGGGATCAGTTTTTTACCCCTTCTGTATTGGCACTATCACACTCTGCTCACTGCAAACTGACAATAAACCTTTCATTATAATGAAAAAAATCAATATCTCCAACCTTTACTGGGATGGAAAATTCTGCTGTGGTATGCACATGCATAGATATGTTCCTGCTATTCACTGTGATCCTAGAATATAATGTTTTTTTCAACAAAGAAATTGGCTAGTGTGTAGATGCACTTACACATCTTCATTCATCTCGGTTTGTTGTAAATGAAGCCTTTTTTAGTCTCAAAATTGAGTCCACTGCACGGTGACTTCTGTCAGGAGTATTTAAGTGTGTCATTGACAGCCCAAGAACACTGTTAAGAGTACATCCCTCTGCTGCTACTAACACCACACTGCACAGACAACATTTACGACACTGTGTAGTCAGGATAATTTTAGAAAACAAATGCTAAATTCCAGCAGAGCCGTTCTTGTAGTTTCCCCTGTGACACAGGACAACGTAATGAAGCTTTTTCTTGATGTATTTTGGTATGAAGGAAACTTGGGTCTTTGGGGTGTTTATTTGTTTGGTTGTTGTTAGTTGTTTGTTTGTTTTTAATTTTTGAAGCAGACCAGAGAAACACAGACAAGTCCAAACCAGGACTCTGTGAGTGCTTTTGCAGCCTAATACAGATAATTTAAAATACATTGTTCAGGATAGCTCACTGTACCCACTGCTGTCTAGAAGATTTGCAAGCATGGTGCACACATTACAGAATGCTGTCTTTGCACTGATTGTTTATAATGATAACACACTGATGCTCAAATTACACTGTGTTCTGGCTGCTGCCTTCTATCTTGCCCTTGCCCTTTTCTACAAGCAGACTAGAGGTAGGACTTTTCATCCACATTTGTAAAGGTCCTATTGCTGCGAACATTAGTAAGAGCTATCACTTAGGAGCAGTTACTTACACTTTGTTTAATCTCTAATGGAGTATTCTAAATATTTACAGTAGAACAGTTGTCAGACCAAATGCTGGAAATTACTGGCAACTTCCCAACCATGGGAAAGCAAGGAGAGGAGAGGAGAGAAGAGGAGAGGAGAGGAAAGGAGAAGACTAAAACAAAAAAAAGTCTCCTCATCACTGCATTTTACTAAGTCAGGGTCTGTGCTGTGACACCAAGAAGGGATGGTCCAGAAAATTCTGCATCCACCAACCTCAAGTTATATTTCAACTTAATAAAACTGACTCTATTCTTGTCATCCTTGAGGGATGTGTCTGTTTGCTTTGCAGACCCTGAAGTAAATAAACTGCCTGAAAGGCCAGTGGCTGCTGTAAGAGGGGAAGGAATTCCAAACTATTTGGGAATACCAGTGTAGGGCACAGTGCTGTTTGCTGTTGTTTACATTGTGCCCTGCATTTGAGGACTTGCTTGGCTGTTGGATCTGGAGCCTGCAATATTTCCCCATTGTTGTGGTTCCCTGGCACAGGCTGATTGCAGGCATATGGGCTAGACAGAACTCAAAAAGCCTTTGGTGGGCTTCACCTCCACAGCCTCTGAAGTCTTGGCTCTGATGTGCAAGACGTGTGAAAAAGGTGCAAAGGAGGAACAAGAGGATGAGCAGCAGTGGAAGCCTGTGGCTCCAGGGAAGGACCTGTGTGCCAGCAGCAGCTGGCTGGTGGAGCCCCAGGCAGGCAGAAGAAGGGGACAGCAGCTGCAATCGCTGCCTTACAGCGGGAACAGGAGGCAGTTGTGTGGCTCACTGTCTCCCACTGTGACACAGCAGGTCTGTACTTACACAAAAAGGCTTGAAGAATTGTTCTTGCTTTGGAATAATGTAATTTGATTTGAAAATGAGAACTTTGCCTGAATAAGCATCTGTGAATTTATCCAGACACAGAATTTTTCTGTGGTCTTTGCTATTGTAAGGGCCTGTCCTAATTTTGAGATGTGCATGTGTGTATGTTTGTGTGTGAATGTGTATGTGTATGAATGCATGTGTGAGAGGGAGAGAAATCTCACAGCCTAAAACTATTCTGCCAAGATAAACTTTGGAGCATTTTATAAATTAACTCTGCTCTATGTGTTTATTTTTCTTTTGGAGATTCTAAAAGGAGACTGTTCACCTCATCTTACTAGGGGCAGCATATTTTTTTAAAGAGAAAAATAAGTTCCTACTCTGCACTGGAAAGTATTTTTTATTTTCAGCTAAAAGTATTCTTTCCTTCTGACCTCGCATATTAGATAAGATTTATATTTTTGACCTGACATTAGGTAGTTAAGATTTATTCTTCTATATTAACTTTACTGAGCTTGCAAGCTATTCATTTACAGCATAGGGAATATATTTATAGCAGAAGCAAAGAAAGTTCACTACAAAGTAGTAAAATATGTTATTAGGAGTGTCCCACTGATGAAAAATTGTGACTGATGAAAATTGTGAGTACCCTTGCAGCTGGCTCCCTTCTGGCTCTCTTTTCCTTCTTTGTTATTTCAACTTTAAAACTTGAATTTGAAGTCGGTTTCAATGGTGAATAACTTAAAAGAGTCCAGATGATTCTAATATATCCGCATATATATACTTACGTATATGCTGTGATTGAGAGGTGCAGGGAAGGGGATAACAAGTGACTTGAATTCTCTCTGCGTTCTCCTGGCAGTGACCCAGGCATAAGTAACACTGGACCTCCCTCTCCTGCCAGTATAAATCAGAAGGGACTCCACTGAGGTAGAAAGCTGGTGTGTGAGAGAGAGATGAATCAGACTTAGAGCTTTCTTATACCCAAAGGTGTGGGCCCAGGCAATCCATTAATGTCCAATTGACTTAAAGAGGAGAACCGCAGACTATGATGGAAACCTGGAAACACTTCAAGCCTCTATAGAAAGAAAGTTGGAAAGTTAAAGGCCTCCTATTGAAATCAGTGACAAAACCTCCCATTAACCTCAATAGGAACAGAATCAGGTCCTAGAAATGGCTGGAAGCCAAAGAACTGGATGGTTCAAGAAACAGGTAATAGGAGCTGATGACTTTCACCAATAAATCACCCATGCAAACCTGGCCGTGTCTGGTTTAGACTCAAAATTGCTTTCATCTGATGTTTGTTTGAAACTGTACACATTGTAAAACCTTCAAGAAGAACTGGCAGTCATGATAGCTGTCTCAGCAAGAGGCCTATGGCTGCATGGGGTGTGGTATCTCCTCCATCCCCTCGTCATCAGACAGAGTCCATCTTAAAGAGAAGCAAGAAGGACTGGCGTGCTTATAGAGAGAGCAGTGTTTGGGCTCTGCTCTTAACCAGAGGTTTTCTGTTTCAGAAACTGTCAGACTAACTCTGTAAATCCACTTAGACTGAAAATACTGGGGGAGGGGGTTATGGTTCCACAGCAAGCCAAGCGGAGGAGTAGATATTTCCATTTGTAGACGTTATTCAACTGCTGTCACAAGAGAGAATAGAGATGTGCAGAGCTTTGAGGAATTAAATGTGTCGGAGAAAGGACTTGGCATAAGCAAAGTTAGGAACATCAGGCATTACGAAAGCTGGGAATTGCTTATAGAGTGCAGCAAGCAGTGCTGCACGTTGCAGTTGGGCTGACGAGCTCTGCTGCCCGTCTCTTCTGCAACATCATGTCGCTCTGCAGCTGAGGAGGAGGATTTTGTAAGTTGTATTAAACTGAAGTCAGCTGCCCTTGTAATCATGGCACTGCCTGACCAAGTTGTGGGGAAATGCAAAGTATTATGGAGGGGACTTTCCTCCCTCTTCCCCATATTTTTGCAAACAGTGAACTTTTTCCACTGGTCACTGAAGGGTCCTGCACTGCTGCTTGGAAAGCAGTAGATAAACTGGGTGAATATTTTGGTACCTGCACTAGGTTAAACAGCTGTAGTCATGTTTGATGTCAACCAACACGTTCAGAATAGTTCACCACTTTCCAAATTCTACCCTTCATGTTCTTGTATTTGATAGACCTTAGGGCTACGTACTCGATTACAGTATGCAAACTTCTCCAGCTCCTTCCTTACTTCTACGAGGCCATGTCTGACAAATGTTCCAAGAATTCACATCTTTTTGTAGATGCAAAGATTCATAGCTAATTTTTACAATCTCTCTTTGCAAAGCAAAGATGTTCACAGCTTCATTTCTCTCACCAAGAAACCCACTGCTATCATTAACTCTTCACACCACAGCTCAGAGGTGTCCATTCTCTTTCTGCCATTTCTGGCCAAAACCTTGGGCTCAGAACCATTAGCTGCAGTGACTTATGACTTGGCATTAAAAGGGAAAAACTATGCTAAGGAGTAAAGTTCCTTACAGGTGCAATTAGGGTAATGAAGGAAAGGGAATGAACACTAAGGGAGTGTTCCTTTGGGGTGGCGCTAAGGTAGAATCAGAATTGATAGTGATAGGAACAGACAGGAACATTTCAGAAAATTATCTTAGAAACTTGGGTTTTATACTTTATCATACACCCTACACTGTGGCACATTAATTCTGGTGTGTATGCACTGGTTACACTCACCTGCTAATTCTTGTTTCCAATGGGCTTGGGCTGGACCAAGAAGCATCACGTATAGTGTGAAGGACATAGACCATGTCTGTATTAAATCAGGCAGGCTAATGGTGCTGATCTAGAGCTCGTCTACCACATGCCTCTTCAGAAAATGCAGCATTTTGGATCTAACCCTGTGATTACTTATTTAACTAGTCTGGTTTGGTGTTATATTCTCACTCTGTGAATTACTTCAGTCACTACTTTGAGAAACAATGCCCAAGTTCAAAACATGTAGAAGGAGAGGGAAGAGGGAAGCTTGACAACTGCAACTGGACAGATGACAAAGTAGGGTAAAGCTCATGAGCACACAGTGCTGGGCAGGGTGAGTAAGTACAGTATGGGGAAAGCAGTAAAAGTATTCCTCCCACACTTAAAGTGGCAAATTGCAGCTGTACTCTAACAAATGACAGTAGAATATTCTCTCACCCTTTACCAGCACCTCAGAAAAAGGAGGGCAGGCTGCATTGCGGCTCCTGTTCTTGATGAGTGAGAACAAAAATCCCCCACCAACTAGAATGTTTTTTTATACCCTAGATAAACATTGAGGCTGGATTCTGAGCACATGCAAATTTTATGCTGGCAGAGCTCTGTAATTTATTTGCTTACTGACACAAGTTGTAACTAGAAGCAGAATCAATTCCTTAACCTTTATGAGATGCTTATTCTGCCTAAAGCAACTCCAATTAAAGCAATGGAGATGCTCTAATTGAAAGCCTCATGTTAGTCTGACATGTGCATTGTGATTGTGGCATTTCTGTTCTCTGATAAGAGGGAGGAATATTAGCACTCCCTGCTGTTCCCTCAGCACAAGCACAGTGCATGTACTGACATACACCTGTACACTTGGACATCCCCCCGGGAACATCAGCTGTAGTGCTGCTGGGCTGTCACTGAGGCAAGGAACAATTCTTCTTCTCTAGCACCACTGATTTCCCCTTCCCAGAGCCCAACCTAAGGAGCATTGTTTTCCTCCTCATTGGCTGAATAAAATTTCCAGCCCAGTGGTACACATCGTATGAAAAGCCAGAAAGGTTTCACTTGTACACAACCAAAAAGGGAACGGTCTGTATATTTTCTGGTATAGTTTTAAGCATATCATGCTCTACAGAAAGAGAAGAGGGTTCTCTACCAAGCCTCCTGTGCGATTTTGTTGTTGTTGGTTTGGTTTTGGGTTTTTTGGTTTGGTTTTGGGTTTTTTGGTTTGGTTTGGTTTAACGTATGTAAAACTAACAGTTTTGTTTTCTGTGACCAAACAGACTGTAAGAACAGTGAGAGAAGAGATTAAGTTTTCAAACAAACCAGAGGGCTTTGTGTGCCTTGAAATAACACATCTTGTCTCTGGGTTTATAGGGATCCTTTCACCTATATTTGAAGGTAATTCCAAAGTGAAAATACTTTGAGAACATGTCAAGACCTTTAATTCTTGCTTATGTCCATGTGAAGTCACATGTATGTGAGTGTAAATATACAGATATAGATATGCATGTGTATGCTGTCTAATGTTTAAATATGTTTTCCAATAAAACTGTGAATTTTGTCAATAGTTTGTGAACAGTTGTAAGCATCACCTTGCAGTTTTGGTGACCACATTGGTTTCTGACACTTTTGTCAATTGTTATGTGTATTTATGGTCAAATAGATCTATTTAAGCAGATCGTGGGCATAGTCTATGTAAAGGAGTTTTTCCAGCTCTAAGACTACAGCTGTAGGCTTAGGGGGTTCCAAGGGATGAAGTACATAAGCCAGAGAAGGCTTATATAGGTGTCAGAGGGTATGGGATGGAAGGTTCTTCTTCTAACTAAGCTCTCTTATGTGCAGTACTGCTATTTCTGTGGCTGATCTTTTTTGGACAAGAAGTGTCCAAGGTCTCTGCATACTCCCAGGTGAAAAACAGACACTGTTTGGTGCACGTAGCAGTAACCACAGTCAGCCAGGGAACCAGGGTGGAAGGCTTAGCCAGTAAGTTCTATAGTTGAATAACCTATTTTTCAACAAGCTATGCAAGGGTTCAGAAAGGATTATGGATTGACTTTCATAATGACTGGTGGTCTTTTAGTGGTACGTATGGTTAGAATCCTCCTTTTTTACATAATCAGTGAAGCACAGAAATGCAAGAAAAGACTACTCTTTTGAATAATCTGTTTTAGCTGAACTCAGAAGTGATTTACATTGAAGAAGACATTAACGTATACTAAGAAATTAACTCACTGGATACTTGGGAAATCTTGTGATTGCAGAAAGAAGAGAATAATTGCCTGTCCTCATCTTGAAAGGGTACAGTTTACAGTTTCCTTTGTGGCCAGCCAGATCCTGGAAAATAGGAATGGGACTCCCCACTAGTGTCACTCCCCACCCAGTGCTTCTAACCTCCGTAAAGCTTGGGAAGACTTGTGTTCATCAAAGTATCCAGCCACAGTACGAAGAAAAAATGTAAAAGAAAACCTGTTTGAAACCTCCTCCATAATTTTCATATTCATGGAGTGATCGAGTTCACTTTGACCTCTAAGTGACCACACAGCCATAAAATATGTTACCACTTGTTACAGTATTTCTAGGGTTAGTACAGCTTACTTTTTTAAAGACAAATCTTTGAAAGAAGCTGGGGATATAAAGCTCAGTGAATTACTCAGATGAAAGAACATGGTACCCAGTCGTGGAAGAGAATAAGCATTATCAAATCATGCTTATTTTACAGATTGTTAGCAGAAATAAATTATGCCATCAGAGAAAGGGAAATATTTTTGTCTACAATCTGTCCAGGGGAACTTGTATTTATATTTACCTGATCCTCAAAATAGCTTGGGTCTTTTCTTAGGAAATAGTATATGACCTAAGAAGCCATGAGGCTGTCTTCTTGCTGACATTCACTCATAACTGAATCCTACTGACGAATTCTTACATCACTAAACCTTCCCCATAATGGGTAGCTTAAATAACGCATTTAACTTGTTTCATTCCTAAAGCCAGGGCCTTGGGCTTAAAAACACTTGATGACTAAGGACATAACACAAGTTATAAATTCTACACTCTTGTACAAAAATCTACGTTTGCATTTAATACACCCTCAACTCTGAAACTTGTTAATTGCTCAACTCATCATAAAACATAAACACTGAATAACTAATGTGTGACTTCATTTTGGACCACAAAGCAGAAGCTGTTCTTTTCTCAAAATACCACATTATGTCATTTATTTACCCATCCTGCCTTCATGATCTTGTCTATTATGTTTTGATATTTGTGGCCATCGTGCCCAGTACAAGAAGGTCTGATAGTCGTTGATGATTTTCAGTTCTGAGTTATATGAAAACTTTCTGGAATCTTCATCCATCTCTGTGCATTTGCTAAATACATACACATAATATCTTCTGACTCCCATATTAAATAAATATCATTTTTTCCCACTTGGTTCTATATTGTAGGGGTAATTCTTCACTCAGCAGTGTAAAATAAAATCAAACCAGAGACTCCTTGTTCAGTGGCATAGAAAACAGCAAAGTTAATTATGAGCATTCTAGGAAAAGGAAACAAGGTTATGAAACACTTGCCGATGCTGGTGTTTGCAATCATCATGAATAAGCAATGCAATAACGCAGGGCAAGTGTGTGTGTGGGAGGCATGCTCTAAAGAAACTGGCTGTTTTCCTCTCTCTGACCAGTTGAGCTGTTACAAGTAAAAAATGTTGTTGCTAAAGAAACCTGTAATAAATCCTGTTGGGAGTATTACATGTGCTGATAACATACATAAACTTTGTAAACATATCAAAGTGTCACGTTTTAGAAGCTCTGGTTCATGTGGATGTTTGTACGTTAGTTGAGAAATGCAATGGAAATCTTATTGCACCAGCTGGTTGGTCCTACATTTCTGGTTCACTTCTCCTCTTCCTTCCCCATGAAACAGAACCTTGTTTTGAGGGGAAGATGAGGAAAAAGGGTTCAAACCCTACCTCTGCTGTAGCTTCCCACCAGAACACTACCATCAGAGAAGCTGTGCACCTGGTGAGTTATTTGGAGGAGTGGGGTGGCTGAAGTGGTGCTTGATAGAGGCTTTATCTATTCTGAGCATCCCTGCTTTGTGTAGCAATTCCCTCCATGGACACCTCCATCAAAGTACTGTTGACAGCCCTGAGTGAGGTGGGAAGTGTTGGGTGCCTTCAAAAGGAACTGACAAATACCAGCATGCTGAACACTGGATTTCTCGGCCTAGTCATGGGGAAGTGCTGAGGCCAGAGACTGTCTCAGATTTTGCTTGTCCAAGGGGTTTAGGTTCCCTTGCACTGCTGCACAGCCCTGCAAACCCATGTATTCTATAACAAAACAAAGGAGTCTTCACTCTTTTCTTATGAAACATGCTAAGAAGTGAGCAGCAGCCTTACTATGCTTAACTAAACCCTTAAACACTTGGCCAGATGTTGAAAATCTAAGGTAAATTAATTCTTCTATCCAGCATGACTCTTAACTAGTGTTGATCTGCTCTAATAAACTGACCTTTTTATCACCTGGATTTGCATGTAATCTCTGTTTTTTTGGTTGCATCCATTTTAGGTAGCACAGAAGAGAAAAGAGCTGGCGGGTGGGGCACGAATAGGAGAGCAGGCGTGGACGTGTGAATATATTCCAGTGTCAGTAAGCTGTTGCCTGTGGTTCCTGTGGAAGATTTTTGCAGTTATTTTCATTTGTTTATTGCCTTCTTTACCCAGGATTTGTTTAAGAGAAAATCTCAACATCTCTGCAGAAGGGACCTGAGCTCACAAGTATCCAATGCTAGGTGGATTGCCAGAAAGTTCCTGTCTTACACAACAAACAAAAAATATCTGAGAAATGCCCATGTGTCAAGGCTGAGGTGACAACTAAGCAGGACTTTAGGGCTTTGAAATGAGGCACTCAGGTGTTTAAGTCCTGCCCCAGACACACCTTAGGAACTCAAGTCCTGTTCTTGGATCAGAGCCTTGCTGTGTCTGCCCTCACACTTAGAAGCAGCCACAGGAGTCACACATCGCTGCTATTCCAACACCCATCAGTGAGCTCCTGTTTTCTTTTACAGTGCCCCAAAATCTGCTTTACCCTGCAGGAAACATCAAACATCTGAAATCCCATCTAGGACTTTTCAAGTTTAGGCATCAAACATGTCAGGACATAAAATTGACACAAAATAAGAAGCTTGAAAGGATAAAGTCTATAACAGAGTATTACCAGAACTCAGTGTAGACCTGTGGTTCAGGGTTTTACTTTCGTTTAAAGTATCACTATATGCATTCCTTTATGTTCTTCCCCCTAATCACTCTCCCATCTCAGCTCCATCTTCCCATGGCTGAGTTCTTGCCTAGCAGCGCCAGAGGAAGAAAACTTTTGTGGTTGCTTTGCTTCAGTGGGTGCTATTTTTGAATACACAAGTAAGTAACACTAACATTTTAAAACGCATGGCCTATCACTCATAATTTAGACATTGAAACACACAAAAATGTTTATTAGTCGGCTATCATATAACCATAGCACAATCATTCCTAATTTAAGCAGTGTTGCTCATTGTACTGCTCACTGCTAACAACAAAAATAGGGTTAAAGTATCTGTTAACAAAATCTGTTGGATTTTACTATGACAAAGGTTCCAATAAGTAATCATTCTGCCATCTCCAGAAGATTATTTTTTTTTTTAGAGCCATAACATGTTTTGCATCAATAAATATTCTCTGAATATTTTTATCTCTGGCATTGTTTGTGGTAATAGCAGACAGACGGACTTGTATAAAAACATACATGGTTTCAGCTGCCTTTTGTCATCTAATAAGATTGCTTTGTTCTGAATTATTTTGGTAAAAAATTGGCAAAGTGATTTTGAGTAGCTCAGACTTCAAAATTAGAAATGAGACAAAAATATTTTTTATTAGCTTTTATATCTCCTCCACCAGGCTTTCGCAACTTTTAATTTAATTTCAAGAGCAAAAGGGACAAATTACTGTTGGGAAAAAAAGAATTCTTAAGAACCTCCATAGTTTTAGCAGATTAGGTTTCCTAGTAGTCACTGTCTATAAATGAATATGAAATGATAGGCAGCTTGTTACTGATACACAGCTGTGGTCAAGCCAGTGCACTAGAATTATTAATCAGAAAGCAAAACGAGCATGCTAAGACAGAGAAAATGAGAAATTCTGATTTGTAAGCCCTAGCTCAGATTTTATCAAGCGTAACTTCCATTATCTTCAATAAAAAATTTACAGCAAGAAGCGGCAGAAGACCAGGGATTTGCAGAAGTTTGATACACTAAAAACAAGGCTTCAAAGAAGAAATTAATCTCAGAGTTATATTTATTGACTTCAGTTAGCTCAATAGGTGAAAGTATAAAATAGCTGGTTTTTTCATATGTTTAAGAAAAAGTTTGCCTACCAAGCAGGCTATATATCACAATCTGAAAAGTGCAGAACATTGTTTTTTCCTATATAGGGGTCATACATACTTAGATCATGCAATTTTATGAGTACTCTAGCATAGGAAATCTTCCAAACTCAAAATATTTCCCAAAGTCCTGCAGAAAAAGAGCCCTCTCCAGGTTCAGTGAAGTCCGTAGGACTTTCTCAGCTGAAAGCAAAGGAGACAGGTTCAAGCTCTAAACTCATCTCATAAATACTATTTTATTCTGCCTGCAAAGAGAAATAAGACTTTATATACACACACACACACATATATATATAATCCTACACCAATGGTTTTGAGAAGTCATGGTAATATGTGTATTTACCATCTAACGTGGGTTTTACATAGCGTAAGAAGTGTCTGCAACAGCTGAAACAAACTAAATTTGAAATCATCACCCTTTCAGATGTCAGGTATGAAGTGGGAGCTGGTCTGTAGCGTCCTTTTGTCTCTCGGGATAATAACACGTTTTGTTTCACATGCAGCTGTTACACTTCAAGCACAGCTCTACGTGCACATAGAGTTATAAAAAAACCCCAACACGAGCAGGTTATCCCTGTAATACTTCTAATGCTTTCAGCAATGAGCAGTGATTTTCTAATATTTAATTATTTAAGATACCGCTGCAACGAAATGTGTTCTCAGTGTCTGAAAATACGATGAAACCGTTCTCTGTCTGCTTTTGTTTCTAATGACTGCAATAGGAATTTTACAGCCTATTTCGAAACAAACAGGATCTCATCCAAAAATGAGAAATATAGCTTCACTGAAAAAAAAAATTTAAAAAAAAAAAAAAGGAGATGCACTTGTCACCAGCAAAGTATTTACTCTGACAATACTAATCTGAAAACATCACAGAAAAAAAAAATTACCCGCGGCATACAAATAGTTTAAAGAAGAATGAACTCTGAATAATTTAATCCCACCCAAGGAGATTCAACTTACTGGATGGCAAACTTCTGTTTTAAATTACTGCACTGAGATATTAAATTATTTTAAAAAATAATAATATAAAAAAATAATAATGTAGCAAGACCTATGTTATATATAGAACATGCAACATTACTGTCTGTGCCATGCCAACCTTGAACATACATGTAGATATGGGTAATACATATGGTGAACTGTTAAAAAAATTGCTTCCAAAATGCAGTGTTATTTTAACTAATAATATAATTCCTTTTTTCTTGATGACATTTTACTTCCATGTAAATTACACCCTCCAGGAGGGTATAAAAAAAAACCCGAGTTATTTTACCCGTCTGTGTTTTGTCAGTTGTCTCCTGTTTTGTTTTATTTTAGATAGCTGTGTTTTCAATCGGGCTGTTACGCATCTGCTTAATTTTGAATTTGTAAGTAGTTGCATGCAAACCAAGCCAGAGAGGCAGAGTGTTTGCAGGGTGGAGCCCTCCACTCGTGACCATGACCAGAAGCAGATGCTGTGTCAACAGAGGAGCCAACAGAGGAGAGACCGAAGGAGCGACCGAAAGAACTAATGCATATCCCAAATGTGCCACTACAGCAAAAGGCAGGAGACAACTGCCAACATCAGGTACTGACAGGCTACCAATAATGTACACCAAGGATAGCTCTACATCCACCAAGTCGTACTGATAGTTTTACTCCCAGATTTAGGAGTTGTGGTACAAATGCAGGATTTTCTATCACTTTGCTTAACCTAATGATTTACAAATTTAATCTGTGGCTCACTGGCAGTCCACAGGGTCAAGGCAGATGGTCTACTGGTCATTCACAGACCCACAGAACACAATACTTCATTTCCGTCACTGAAAAAGTCGATGAGAAAGGTGCACAACTCTCTGTACTAAGTTTTGAGGGTTGGTGGTGGCCTACAGAGCCAAAATAGTTTGGAACTGTTGACTTAATCCTACTTTTTTTTTTTTTTTTTCCTAAGCAAAAAGTAATCACAGGCAGATAGATTGAACTTCTTGTTTATTGGTGTGCTAATCTATACTTGGCTGCATATTCATCTCTCCTGTAGGACCTGAACAAGCAACTTGATTTGTTAATCTTTGTTGCTCTCATCAGAATAAAAACTATTTTCTTTGTTTGCTTTTGAACTTTTATTGATTCTTGTCTGCCATGTTCAATTATGGATCTGATTCTCTGCACTCTGTGGTAAACTTCAGGGGAATCTTGCCTCTGTACAACCAACTACACATTTACTACTGATGATGAGACAGAAATTTAGGATGCACGAACTAGAAACTCAGTAAGAGTCTGAGGAGTGAAAGGATTGCAGACCAGACTTTTCTTCTAGTAGAGATCACTCTGGCAATAGATACAAAATAAGTAATGCTTCAGGACCAGGTCCTTCGATGGGGTGAATTAAAAAAGAAACTTAAATTTATACTAGTTGAGAGTCTGGCCCAGCATATTCTGAATTAGTCAATTCAGGCATTGTTATTCCTTAATCTTAAAAGGTGGTAGTCTACAGTATAATATCTAGAATGGAGGATCTGGATATTAAACAAAATGAAGTAACAACAGCTCATCGACTACTTGACAGCAAGTGGTTTGTACTGTACTTAAACATACGTAGGGTAAATGGAAATTTGAAAACACGTCCTTAGTAATGGGTTTAGGGTTAATGCTGAAAGGAGACTGGGCAAAAGAAACAGAAATCCAGAGAAAGTCTCCCATGTAATAAATTCAACTGGTGTCTTCTTTATTTGCACACTATCATTCTTTTTAAGTTCCAGTACTCAAATAGCGATTCATATATTTTCAAAGCCAAAATGATCAGTGCAGTGACTGTAAACTCTTTTATAATAAATTTCATAAACCTTCATGTTCTACATTTTTGGTTCACACCAAATAACCATTTCTTATACCAAAGTGTGTCTTACAAGCAGCCAGCCCACTTTGAAGACCTCAGCCAGCAAACAATGTATATGTGTGTCCAGGTGAGTTGTCCTGACCATTATTTTTCTTCTCTGCCTAAATAACGAGCCAGGTTTCCACTCCAGCTCTTCCTAGCTGTGATTTTTTCAGCCACTTGTTCTGCTATGAATTTGATTTAACTCTTGTATTTTAGCTAGAAAACTTCGAGCGAGTACTCAGGACCTTCTCCAAAAGTTGTACCGACCAGATAACTATTTGCAGTCAACGCTTCCACCTCTATTTCCCGAACACTACGCTGTCCTACAGAGGGTCTAAGACTGACCCAGGTGAGACGGCGCCAGCCCGAGGAGAGCACACCACACGGACACTGAAACCGCGGCTGCCCTGCAGACGGATTTGGCTTTCCCTGCCAAAAAGGCGGCCCCGGGAGGGGCACAGCGGCCGTGCCGAGGCGAGCGAAGCCGAGAGGACCCCAGCACCTGCCGCCGGCAGCGACACCAGCGGCCGAGGCCACAAGAAGGCG
>NW_009953496.1:3847187-3847559 GCF_000747805.2 Chaetura pelagica | reverse complement strand
TGATGGAGGCTGCGGAGCCCTCCCTTGCCAAAGATAATAAATCGGATGCCCTGACATGTTTTACTTAGCCCTTAGTGCTCCCTCGCTGCGCGGCCGCGGGGATGGGAGGGCTGGAGCTCCGGTCTCTCTAGTCCTCGGCTCCGCTTTAGGGGCACTTTAGGTGAATCAAACCTTGTGTGCAGGAGGCAAACCATACAAAGGAGGCTTTCAAGGGCTGGCCATGCCAAGCAGGAGAAGGGAGCGAGCGCTGAGCAAAAAAACCCCAACAAACCCAACAACTAAAATAATAGTAACTCCCCCGTCCCCTCCCTGAGGAAGTAACTCAGTTAATTCTTGCCGTATTTTATGATTTACTCGGTATCCTGTCAGGGA